>NW_027532232.1:1963773-1980653 GCF_008692635.1 Crocuta crocuta
ATTCCCCTCTTAAAAAAAAAAAAAAAAAGAATACTAGGGGAAAAATTCTGGTCAGAAAACAAGGAGAATCTTATTGGGCATTAAATATTACTGTTTGTATTGTTATTCACAATATATCCCCTGTGAAATATCTTGTTGTTTTGAATGTTTTTGCTATTGTTGCTACTCTTCTTCATATTGGTGTTGGCGAATATGCTGCTATAGCCAGAGAAATGCTGAGAAACAAGCTAATGTCATCTGCTACCTCATCGTGAATAACATCAAGCCACTGACAGATACTGAAAAGGGCTGCAAAGGCATGAATTAATAGAGACACTTATGCGTATGAGAGATTTTTACTTTAGGATTTCATTAACTTTTCCATATTTGTTACCTAAATAACAGATGATAATGATAGGAGAAATGTCAGTCTAAAACTGTCTTTCCCATTTATGAATTATCACATTATTTTATCAGTATTTATTTCCTGATAGTGAGTTACCTTTAATTTATGTTTATTTACACATTTATCTTATTTCCTCCCTGATATATGAACTCAGTGAGGGAAACAGATGCATTCTGTTTATCTTTATAGCTTTTAAAAACTCCAGAAAATTTTGCAAATAGAATACTCAGTAAACATATGTTGTATTAATGTAAGAAACTCCTTATAAAGAAAGCATATGGATCATTTCTGCTGCAATATGCTTAGACCTTTAAAACAACAAATAACAATAAATTCACAATACTTACCACTGAAATATAATTATTATTAAAGTATTTTTGTGACTTATATAAAATGATTTGATTAGTCATTATATGGCTTGTTTTTAAATTTTGAAATATTAAATATTTACAAAACCAATTTTTTCATTTCTCCTAGTTATTAAAGAATTTGGATCACATAGTCCTTTAAAAAGAACTTTAACTTAAAAATAATATTACACTGATGCTAAAAGTAGTATGGACATTTTAAAGTCATTTATCCTAAGTTAACTGTCTTATGAATTTAAATGATTAGGAAAATTACTTCCCTATTCCAATTCTAGCATTATATTTTGTGTGGCATCTAACAGTTTATGTTAATTCAATAATTTTGATTTTCATACATCAAATTGATTTATGAAATGCTTGAATGTCAGAAAAAATCATGTCAGCAAATAGGAAATAATCTGATTTAGTAGTATTATAAATTATATTTTGAATATAGATTCTACATATTTTAGATATCTCAAGGAAAGGATTTTACTGCTGAAAGTATGTTTATAAAAATTATAAATATCCACTGAAAATTATATATGTATATATTTCAAATCAGGACACTGCAGTTTAAATAATTCAAAGAGGAAAAGGCATTAAAACCATTATTATAGACACAAATGCCTAGTCCTTGGGAGTTAAGACTTTTCCTATTTTATGACAGCACATATAATGTTCTACTAAAAAGGCAATATTCTAGAGCTATATAAAATAAATGAGAGCATTTTATATAACAGCCCATATATTAGTAATAATTAGGTATTTTACAATTATGTTTGCACGTAAGGGTAAGTGGATTCAGTAGTTTACCTAACATCACATAATATATCACGTACATTGTATATTTTACTTCTTACATTTCAGACTAAATAATCAAATTATAGTTTCAATTAGTATTTTCACAACCAAACTTTCAAATTCTGGCCCTTAAACACATTTTGGATATGAATGCCATGAATGCTTTTGAATTTAATAAAGTGATATTAGGTTCCTCATCCACGGCTATGCACATCACTAAGAGGAAAATCCAGTTCTATTATGGCACTGAAATAAAACACATTGGTAGATATTATAATAAAAGTAAAATTATCCTGACATAAATAATTAAATTTTATCTGGATACGGTTAGCTATGTATCATAGACTTGCTTTCTGCTAAACGTTTCATCTTTTGTTTGCTTTAATATTCCATTAGGTAAGTATTTAATTTCTATTAAATATTTATAGATTATTTCTAGAGAATTTTATGTAAAATTTCCAAGTTGTATTTTTACCTTTGCATTTGACAAAAAACAAAAAATCACACTTTAATGCCCTACTAAAAGTGGATGAATACTTTGGTTTATTTACACATTTTGAGGTTATGTGTTTAATCCAAATGATATTAAAATATTAAAGATAAAATTATTTAGTAGTTGTGTTTTAAAAGATGAGTTAATCATGAAGGAAACCTTTATTAAAACTTAAGTGATTAAAACAATCAATCTTTCTTTTTTGGCGGTTAATAGTATTAACAATAAAATATGATCTGTTTGGTCAAGCATCATATTTTTTAAAGAACTCTGAAAAAGTAAAAAGGATTCTTTGAATAAAACAAAATCCTATAAATATGGACCAAGAGTATAAGACACACAGATATAGAAAAAGAAACAATTCCTGTTTATTCTCAGTTTTCAGAAAAAGAAACCACAATGACCTTACTGTCAAATACATACTTAATTCATGGACCAAATTTATGTCTCCTTTCTTATGATGGCAAGCTGGACCTGAAAACTTAAGGAGGAATCTTCTATCTCTTTCCCTTTAGGATAGAGCTAAGTAAGGAAAGAAAGAGAAAAATACCTTAGGTTCTCCCTCCTGGATCTCATCTTGTTCTTTCTATTCTTTTCAGTAATAAAATCAGCCTCAAAGTAACAGACATTCTTTCTTCAAATGAACCTTCAGGAAAAATGGCTTCTTGACGGTCCTGTATAACTTTCTTAGGTTAAAAATCATTTCATACCTGCAGCAGAAACTGTCTCCCTAACATTTGTTGTGCCTTCACTTAGACACAGTGGAATGAGCAGAAAAAGGAAAGGCCATACAGCCCAAAGAATTGAAATGAGGATCTCAGAGAGATATCATCACTCTCATGTTCATTGCAGCAGTATTCACACTAGCCCAGAAAGAAATGGAAACAAACTAAATATCCATCAGTGGATGACCAGGTAAGAAAATGTGAAATATACATAAATGCAATATTATGTAGCCCTATAAAAGAAGATAATCCTACCATTTGCAACAACATGGATGAGTCTGGACATTATGCTAAATGAAGGAGTGGCTAAATGAAGCCAGATACTGAGGGACAATTACTACATGTTACCACTTAGCTCTTTTTTATTGTTTCCAGTGTGGTCTTTCTGATTTTTTGTCAGATTTATCCCTCAGGATTTTATACTATAGATGTTAGTATAAATTGCATAATTCTTTTGATTTCAGTTTCTAATGATTTGTTATCAATATATATATAGTATTGAGGGGTGCTTGAATGGCTCAGTTGGTTGAGCATCCGATTTTGGTTCAGGTCGTGATCTCACAGTTCGTGAGTTTAAGCCCCACATCAGGCTCTGTGCTGATAATTCAGAGCCTGGAGCCTGCTTCAGATTCTGTCTCCCTCTCTGTCTTTCACTTCCCCACTCATGCTCTGTCTTGGTCTCTCAAAAATAAACATTAAATTTTTTAAATTAAAAAATGTATATAGTATTGACATTTCTTTTTTGATTTTTATATCCTATAGCCTTACTAATGTCACTTACTAGCTTTTAATATATTCATTTGGATCTTATCATAGAATATTGCTTACAAATAAAGATAGTAGTTCTGTTTGTTTCTTTCTTTCCATTCTGGATAACTTTTATCCTTTTTTCTTACTGTACCAGCTATCATGTCTGATGCAACGTCCAGTCAGTGTGGTGAGAGCACACATTTTAGCCATTCTCCTGATCATATGGTCAGTTCTCCATAATTAAATATAATGCACATAAATGGATGTCACATTTTGCCAAATACTCTTTCTGATCAATTACAATAATCCTATAGTTTTTCTTTTGCAGTTAATATGGTGAATTACATTCATTACATGTTTAATGTTTTAAAGCCCTCTCTACCTAGGATAACCTCTGATGGGTTATGATGTAATGCTGAATTCCATCTGCCAACATTGCATTGTGGACTCTAGTTATACCTATTAGATTATATATGACTTTATCCCCAAAGTCACTGTTCATTTTTTTAAAATTCTCGTTTCTCTCCCTGTTTAATTTTAAATACTTCCCGTTGTGATGCCTTTAAGGTCACTAATGTCTTCTTTTGCAATGAATAATCTGCCATGAATATACTCTTCAGTGAACTTTTCATCTCACATATTACAGTTTTCATTTCTAAGTGTTTAGAGTCATGGTTTGTATCTTCCATTTGTTTCCACTTAACTTTCTGAATATATTGAATACAATCAAAGAAACTGTTATAATGTTCTTGGCTGTGAATACTAAACTATATTTTAGTTCAGAGTCTGTTAATAGATTTATCCTTCTTTTCATTATGAATATTTCAGTACTTTTTCATTATGAATATTTCAGTACTTTTTGCATGGCTAGAATTTTATGTATGTATGTATGTATGTATGTATGTATGTATGTATGTATGTATTCATGGTAGGTAGTTTTACAATCCTATAAATGTTCTTGTGCTTTGTTTGGAATTCAATAACTTAGTTGGAAACACCTCTATCCTCTGAATCTTGCTTCGAATGTTTACTAGGCAGTACCAGAACAATGCTTAGCCTCAGGCTAGTTATTCTCCATTCATCAGCTAGGAGTCTTTGGTCTATTTGCTCAATTCTTTCTTAATCTTGAGGCTTTCTATTCTGGTTATTGGGAACTGACCATATTCCTGGCCCGTGTGAATTCTAGGCACTCTGTATCCCCTAATAACAGCTAGTCTCTGTACTAGCCTCAAGTAGCTTCTTACATTCATGGGCCAATCTGTTTCCTGCATACCTTTAGAGTGCTGTTTCTGTGCAGGTCTCTCTATTCCAGGTCTTGAGAGTTCTAGACCTTTTGATCTACTTGTACTCTCAGCTTTGATTGTTCATCTCAGGGACACAACTGGGCTTTCCCTGGTTCTCTGCTTGTCACAACCTAGAAATTCATTGAAGATAGCATATTTGGGTATATTTGATAGATCATAGGGTTCACCTGGTTTATTTAGTACTTCATCTCATGGATCTCTGCCCTTCCCTGATATCTAGTGTTCTTAAAACCATTGTTCCATTAATTTGGCTCATCTTTTGGTTGTTTCAGACAGTAAAGCAAACCTAGTCCCTGTTATTTTATCTTTACTGGAAACATTATTACTATTTTATTGAAACAGGGGTTTTTTGCTTGAAAATATACTTTTACACAAAGATTCAGGATATTTAAATATAACAAATAAGAGCCTCTCTGTTTCAAATATACTTTTACCAACAGAATATGACATTTCAAAATAATGACTTTGAGAAAAGAATTTTGAATTTATTTTTAATATATGTTTAATAGTATAGTCCAACCATGACAAAAGATAGCCAAATAAATTGAACTTATACTTTAAAAATATCCTAGGGTTATACATAGATTTTATTTTATTGACTAGGTTAGAAATAGACAAGGACTATTGTCCTTTGTTAAAGGTAAAATCATTACAAAAATGAAGTGCTGTTAATAACATACGACTAAATTTATCTATTTTTATCTAACTTTATGAAAAATCTTTAATATTTAACTTTCTTCTCTTAAATGTTGTTCCGAAGTAAATAGGGTACATACAACTGACATAAAACTAAATTATTTTTTAAGCTGAAACAGATATTCCATTGCAGAAAATTTAAAGACAAATCATCTTTTTATATTTATCATTTTAGCTCGATATTTATTTGGCTTTTTCAGAATAGGAATAAAGAATTACAAAGTACTTGTCTTCACCTGATATTAAGAAGTCATCTCTATCTGTAATAGAGAAGAAGCTGTTGTAGCTTTTGAGTAGTAGCAGCACAAAAAAAGATTGTGAAGCAGGTGCCATAGGTGACATTAGGTTTCAACCTTTATATCACCTTTGCCACTACTACTTTCTACCACCTGCTATTTTTACTCTTTCTTCATTGGGTATCATATACCCGGATCACAGTCAGAGCTTCCTTTACTTACATTACATAATCAAAACATGGTACTAAGTAACCACTTTAAGTTCCACTGACAGGAATGCTGTGCAGAAAAGAAACTTTCAGGTCCCAGTAGTAACACTGAAATAGTAGAATTAGATTAAATTGGAAAGGGTGGAAGAGACTGTTTTTAGATGCCTTTTTTCTTGTATATATTCAAGTGAAGTATTATATATAATTCAATACTGTATGAAATGGAATATAAATATAAGCCATATGATTCCTTCTGTTACATCTCAAGGTATTACAAAATTATGTACAATAATCACAAAAATGTATTAATTCGGAGAGGGGGCAAGATGGCAGAGAAGTAAGGAGCTCCGTACTTGCCCTTGCGCCCATACATCACACAGAAAAGATCTGAAGCCATTGGAAACCTTACAAAACCTGAGAGATTGGGAGAAAAAGGATGCAGAATCCACTGAGAGAGCCTTCTAACCAGGCTCGGGGTCAGAGCACCCGGCAGGCAAGCCCCCGCCCATGCTCACCAGCCCCACCCAGAGAAGGAAGCAGCGATTCTGACTCCGCCCCCAGAGCTCCACAGGGCACCTGGAATTGCCCCAAGGGGGTTTCCTGGGAAACTGTGTCTAAGGCAATTTCAGCAGGGCGCGCGGACGGGGATTTGGAGATTGGAACTGGCCTGGGTTGAAGAGTGCAACCAACTTCGGCTGCGCCCCCGGTACGGGGAGTTTACACGCCCAAAAGAGCGAGGAGCAGCGCTTGGTTCAAGAAGGGACTGGAGCACCGTCACTGTCCTCCCCACAACCGCCCAGGCAGAGCACCCGCCTGAGGCATTGGATCCGCCACACCCATNAATAAAATCAAGGAAAAAATGTATTAATTCAAGCCAATAATTTTTAATGAATCATTTTATATAGAGAAAATCATGGAAGAAAAGGTTAAAACACATTTTGTAGGATATTTTCTGATATTAAAATTCTTAGAGACTATCTAGGGGACAACAATTCCTTTTTCAAGCTCACATATAGGTTTTTCTTGATTTCACTAAATTCTGCCTCTTGTAAAATAATTTTGTTTGCCAATCAGGAGCTAAGTAAGAATTTGAAGTTATCCTAAAGCAGGGACCCCTCTTGAATGTTAATATGCAAAAATGTATAACTTAGGCTCTATCTCTCTGAATTTTTCCTTACGGATTTTAAAAAAATCTATTTTAATATGAAATAGATAAAGTAAATGAGATGCTTTCTATATTTAGTCAAGTCTTCCCTATCACCTCTCATAAAAACCTAGCTAATATTCTATGAAAAAAATACAGAAATTATTAACTATCCCTTAGGCACCTCTGAACATGTGCTTTCATATTTGTATTAAGTGTGTCAGATACAGACCTCCAGTTATAATGAAAAGCATCTTTTTGCTTTCTTCTTTTTTAATATGTAGATGGAAATTTCTGAGAAGCCAATTAATCTCAAAAGATACATAGTGGTTGTTTTAAAATTGATATTGAAATGATAAAGTTCATTTCCCAACCGCTATTTAAAAAAGACATATACCTTTAGGAACAATGGCATAGTCTAATCTCATTTAAGATAAATTTTAGGTTCTATTATTTCAAATATTATTTCAGGTTCATCACATTTTCCTATAATTTAAATGATAAAATATGCCCTGGAGGAAAACTAAGTTCCTAGTCACGTAAGACAGACTAGGCTTTTGAAACACACTGTTATGTTAATATTTTCTCCATAAATTTATTATGAATAATGATTCATTTTCTTTGGAATTAAGGAGCTATAATGCAGTTCCATTTGTCTTCCTGGATAATATTCTCTTTCTCTTGCTTTGCAGCCTCAGTCCCCAGGGTATAAAGAGACACTACATAATGAATTTTCATTTGGTAACTCTAAAAACTTTTGAAATGGTACAAACTAAATTCATGTTACCAGTGAAAGTGCTGGATGCATACATACATACTATGTTTTATAAGCTATAGATAAATACTATTTCCTCTGTCATCTACACTGAAGGTAGTAAACATTAGTTGGATGACTTGATTTTATAAAATCTGGGCTTCATGAAGATGGCTAACATTTCATTATATTTATCACCTACTACCAGGTTAACATAGAAATTCATAATTGTCTTCTATTAGAAATTGTACTCCTGACATAAACTTATTTCTATGATCGTACTCTCACAGCTGGTAGTACAGTTGATGTAATGTTTATGTAGACAAGAGAGGACCAGCCTCTTTTGTACTGAGTTTTCAAGTTGAAGGACAGTAGCCCTGACAGTAAGAGCAAGGCTACTAGCCATGCCCAACTTACCATGTAAAAGCTAAACTCACACCTCTTGATATTTCAACGATGCCTACAGTGAGGACAAAAGAAATATGTACAATGTTTTCTACAATCAACCCAAATTTACAGATTTCCTTTATAATAAAAGTGATTATCACTAAAATGCAATTTTCTTGATCATTTCTTTGTCAAGAAGCAATTACAATTTTATGTGTAAGTTCCATCTCTCTGATCACTTTCATTTGAGAGTTGTATCCATCCTGTAAACTGGATCCATCCTAAAATTAAGTTGATTATAAATTTTCCCTCGAATCCCATTAGTGCTTGCTCTCCTGGGCTCCCTGGCAAATCAAACTGACTTTTATGTTTACCTAGTAGTATCACTCTCTTAGTGCCTAAAGTGAAAAGCCACAAACACATTTTATCCTTGTACTAAATTAACCAACGTGTTTCCAAATGCTCTCCAAATCAGTCACAAAAGAACATTGGAAAACACACAAATACATGGAAATTAAACAGCACATAATTATACCACCACTGAGCCAAAGAGAAAATCAAAAGGAAGTTGGAAAATATCTCAAGACAAATGAAACAAAAACACAACAGAGCAAAACTTATGGAATACAGTAAAAGTAGTGCTGAGAGGGAAATTTGTAGTGAAAAACACCTACATTCAGAAAACAAGAAAGAAAGAACTCAGACAACTTTATTTTATATGTAAGGAGTTAGAAAAAGACAAACTAACTCCAAAGTTAGCAGACAGAAGGAAATAATAAAGATTAGAACAGAAAGAAATCAGAATATAAAAACAATAGAACAAAACGACAAAATCAAGAGATCGTTTTTGAAAAGATAAACAAAATTGACAAATCCTTGGCTAGCCCAATGAAGGAAAAAATAGAAAAGACCCAAATAAATAAAATTAAAAATGAAAGAGGAAACATTATAATTGATGCCACAGAAATAACAAAAAAATCAAAAGGGGCTATTATGGACAATTATACACAAATTGGACAACCTAAAAGACATGGATAAATTCCTGGAACATACAATGTACCAAGACTGAATCGAGAAGAAATAGGAAACTTTAACAGACCAATAATAAATAAGGAGATTAAGCCAATAATTAACAGACCCCCAAAAATGAAAGCCCAGGACCAGATGGCTTCACAGGTGAATTCTACCAAACACTTAAAGAAGAATTACTACTGGGGCACCTGGGTGGCTCAGTCTGTTAAGAGTCTGACTCTTGATTTCATCTCACTCAGGTCATGATCTCTTGACTTTATGATTTTGGGGCCCGTGATGTCAGACTCTGTGCTGACAGCGTGGAGCCTGCTTGAGATATTCATTCATTCTTTTTCATTCTTTTTCTTCCTTCCTTCCTCCCTCCCTCCGTGTCTCTCCCCCACTCACTGTCTCGGTCTCTGTCAATCTCCCCTACTCACTGTCTCGGTCTCTGTCAAAACAAGTAAACATAAAATATAAAGAAGAATTAATATCAAGCCTTCTTAAACTCTTCCAGAAAAAGAAGAGGAAGGTACACTTTCAAACTCATTTTATGAGGCCAGCATCACCTTGACAAAGACACCAAGACAACAGAAGTAAAGAAAACTATAGGTGACTATCCTAATGAACATGGATGTAAAAATTCTCAAAAAGATATTAGCAAACCAAATTTAACAGCACATTAAAAAAATCATGAACCACGACCAAGTGGGATTTATCTTTGTGATGCAAGGATAGTTCAACATATACAATGAATAAATGTGATATATCCTAATACAGAATTAAGGATAAGTATCACACGATCATCTTAATAGATTCAGATTAAAACATTTGATAAAATTGACCACCTTTTCATGCAAAAAACCTCTCAATAAATTAGGTATAGAAAGAGTTTACCTCAACACAATAAACGCCGTAGATCAAAATCCCACAACAAACATTATACTCAATGGTGAAATCAAATAGTTTTCTCTAAGATATGGAACAAGGCAAGGATGCCCACTTTGCCACTTCTGTTTAACATAGTACTGGCAGTCCTAGCCAAAGCTATTAGATAGGAAAAAGAAATAAAAATAATCCATTCTTTTTCTTGAAATTTCTTATATGTACCCTTCCCTTTGTATTACAACTGGCACTGGCACAGTCCAGGATCTTAATACTGCCTTCTCAGGATACTACAGTTTCTCTATAATGGTGTTCCCACTGCCCAATCCTCAACTCCTAGGGTCTCTTCCTCCCCCACGATTAGACTTCTAAATACTAATGACATTCATCCTCTGATATTAAAAGGCTGTCATAGCACGTATCATCTTGCAAAATAAAGACCATGAGATTTTGCATTGCATTCATGGTATGCAATAATTTCTCCTTATCGTCTCTATTTGTCTGCCAATTTGTAAGGTGAACCTTGTAATATGAGCAACCAGAGGGGAACTATATCAGATCATTAGCCTGTCTCCTGCCCAGCACCAGACACAATGTATATATGTCTATAGGTGTGACAATGTAGCATTATTATGAAAACAAAATTTCATAGAGGAAAATGCAGTGTTTATAATTTTCCAATATTCTACTTTCCTTTTACACTGTAAGTATATATTTTTGAAGACTCTGAACGTAGTGTGTGGTCTGTCAGTTTATAGAATTCTAAAGGAGAAATTGTGACAAATGTATATGTTGTATGCAGATTTGAAAACTGAATTGTGACTGGGATAATCACGTTCCTTTGAACATGTTTGAAATGTACCTATATCAGGCAATTTAGACTTCTTTCTTAAATTCTCTAATTCTGCTTGCTGTAGGTTTTCATGCTAAAGATTCTAAGGTAAAAATAGACATCTGATGGGGCACCTGGGTGGCTTAGTCGGTTGAGCGTCCGACTTCCGCTTAGGTCATGATCTCGCGGTTCGTGGGCTCGAGCCCCGCATCGGGCTCTGTGCTGACTGCCAGCTCGGAGCCTGGAGCCTGTTTCGGAGTCTGTATCTCCCTCTCTCTCTGACCCTCCCCTGCTCACGCTGTCTCTCTCTCTCTGTCCTAGAAATAAAATAAAAATACTTAAAAAAAAAAAAAGACATCTGATGATGTAAGTAGAAGGCATATTTTGCAATAAATTTCAAAATCCCTAAATTTATGACTATATTCTAATAATGCTATTATTGCATATAAATATTCAGTTCATATTCATAAACTTGATAGTAATTTTGCTAGTGAAATACCATTTAAATTTTAAACATTATGCATCTATACAATAGCCATTATAATACAAGTTTTTGATACTATAAATTACATTAGTAAATCTTTAAGGGCTATTTCACACTCACTTATCACTATAAAGTTTATTTCATGGTAACAAAAATTGTTATATTTTGTATATTTAAACCATTGTAAAGTAGGCATATTTTAAAGGTGTATAAAATGTTCCTTATATTTCCCTGTTCATTTTCTATTTGATATTTTAATAAATAAAATACTGGCATTTGAATACATTGTAGCAATTCTCTTAAACTGAGTTATTAAAACATAAGATGCATCTCTTAAGTTAATATTTGATTATCTCCCTAACTCCACTGACACATGTTAAGTTGTAATATTTGAACAGTGTACTAATAACATTCTGGTGAGTGAGATGAGTTGTTCAATAAGACCTTTTTAACAATCTCCCTGCTAGAAATAGAATAGCAAGGACAAGAAAATGGAAAGCCTACCACACAGCCACATTTTCTAGTTCGGAAGCATAAACTCCTATCTTTATTAAATCCAGATATAACCCACAGAATGTCATACATATGAACACAAAAGCACGTAAATATATACTGTATTAAATCGTATACAAGGCCAGATAGATGGCCTTAGAAATATGCTGTATTTTGTGTGAAATTTTTTAAATACAACTCACAGTAGTGGAGCCCCTGAGCCCTATATTTGGTGCAAACTCTTCTCGATATTCTCTGATCAGATGCAGTGACTTTCAGTCTCAATGAATTTGATTGCTCTAATTATCTCATTTAAGTGGGTATCATACAGTTTTCATCTTTATGTGAAAGGCTATTTCACTCAGCATAACATCCTCAAAACTAATCACTGTTTTTTTTTTAATATTTTTATTTATTTCTAGGGGAGAGAGAGAGAGAGAGAGAGAGCACGTGAGCAGGGGAGGGTCAGAGAGAGAGGGAGACACAGACTCTGAAACAGGCTCCAGGCTCTGAGCTGGCAGTCAGCACAGAGCCCGACGCGGGGCTCGAACCCACAAACCGCGAGATCATGACCTAAGCGAAAGCCGGACGCTTAACCGACTAAGCCACCCAGGCGCCCCAACTAATCACTGTTAAAGCATATTTCAGAATGTACCTTTTTTTTTAAACACTAAATAATGTTTTATTGTATGCATATGCCGCATTTTGTTTCTCCATTCATCTGTCAATGGACCCTTCGGTTGCTTCCATTTTGGCTACTGTGTATAGCTATGATTGTAGGTACACTGTTCTTAGGAAAATATATATTTGTTAATTCTACACACTTGTCACGAAGATAAATACATGAATGTTGTGGTAGGAGATGTATAAAGGACAATCATTTTCCAAACTTCCCTGAATCCCAGTTGATCATATGAAAGAGTTGATCAATTGTAAATTTTATTATTATGGACTATGGATGGAATTTTTTCTGTTTGAAACTTGGAAAGCTGGAAAGTGTCTAATATTAGACTGATTTTTAATATTAGGGTCAAGTAGAAACACACATAATAATAGAAACACACAAAATAATGTTTGTGTATTTGACCACAATTTCTACTGTTTAACAAAACAGTATTATTTTTTGCTTTTAGGGGCGCCTGGGTGGCTTAGTCGGTTGAGCGTCCGACTTTCGCTTAGGTCATGATCTCACTGTTCGTGGGTTCGAGCCCTGCGTCGGGCTCTGTGCTGACTGCCAGCTCAGAGCCTGGAGCCTGTTTCAGAGTCTGTGACTCCCTCTCTCTCTGACCCTCCCCTGCTCACGCTGTGTCTCTCTCTCTCTCCTAGAAATAAATAAAACATTAAAAATTTATTTTTTGCTTTTAAAGTATTGCTTTGTATTTGATTCTGTTTTGAATTTATGCTATGTATTTCCCGAGTTGTATAGCAAGGTAAAATTTGATGTAGTGCAGAATATTAGCACTAAGTGAGTATTATTCTTGCTGTGAGAGGCAGTGTTATCTTTTAAAATATGTTAACTCTAATATGTAAAATTGGTTTCATGAAAAAAGCTTAATCTTGTGAGTTGTTTCATTGTTTCAGAAAATTCCATTAAAAATAACAGTAGAACCAATATAAAAACAAAATCTAATCTAATCTTTTTTATGTCTTTGAGAGACAGAGACAGAGAGCGAGCAAGGGAGGGGTAGAGAGAGAGGGAGACACAGAATCTGAAGCAGTCTCCAGGCTCTGAGCTGTCAGCACAAAGCCCAATGCGGGGCTCGAACCCACAGACTGTGAGATCATGACCTGAGCCGAAGTCGGCCACTCAACCGACTGAGCCACCCAGGCACCCCCAAACAAAATCTAATCTAAAATTTACTGCCGGGCATTTTCTTTTAAAGCCATATCTATGTTTGTTACTTGTCCTAAAATAAAAAATGGAAAGTTGACTCCATGTAGTAGAATAGTAATGTACGCTTATCAGGAAATTAATATATTGAAACATACAGTTTTGTGGAATGTGCAAATATGCACTGCAGAATTGCCAAAAAAGTTTTGTACAAGTAAGCCAACACCAACACATCCTCATTCATAATGATTAAATTCTGGGAGCCCTTAAAGTATAACATATCAGTTACGTATCAGAGGATTATAGTTACTAGTTTAAGATATATTCTCCATTATTTTTTTCTTTAGGAAAATAACTAAAGATGTGGACATATCTTAGATTATAAAGTTTATATTTTCAATCAGAAACTGCTGGATTTTGCTTCCCAGGAATCTCCTTAAAGACAGATGAGTCTGTTGGGTACTTTGTGTTTTATGCATACTTCTCCCTTCTTGCGTCTGAGAACATGGACTTGATGACTAGAGTTACAGTGACTGTCTCATGAAATGAGTCAGTCCTTGTGTTTGGAAACTTATCACAAAAACCATAGTATAGATAAAAGGTTAGATTCCTTATGATTATAAAGTATCTGTAAAAAAACATATGAACCCTGGCCTCACTACATCTGGGACACTTTTACTTAAGAAAAACATTAAAAATATACTTTATTATTTTTATCTTGTGATATTTTTGATGTTAAATGGAATACATTTAATTGTAACTCATATAGTTTCATACCTGGAAGTGTGTATTGCAATGAACAGATCATCAACCACAAAACTGACTGAATGGAGATATGATAAGACAAATACCAAGCATTCAGACATTACAAACTAGAGAATTAATCATTCTTTTTGTGTGATAGCAAAATGTTTGTTCAAATTATTGCATGATGTATACTGAAAGAAAGAGATAACATGTCAAATAAGGCTGTAATATTACAACTTCCTCTCTCATAGAAAATAAAAGCATAACACTTGCTCAGTTTTCTTTGTTACTTTCAGTTAATAAACTGAAGTTAGAGCTAGAAGGGAAGTAAGCAGAGATGAAATAAATAATGCTTACAGAATCTATCTTCCAATGGCTGGCAGTCTAATTTCACTGAGACTTCAGTAATTTGGAATCCAGCTGGGCTAAAAGGATGAATTCTACTATATTTTAACCTGATGCATTCATCAACCCCAGATGGTAAAGGCCGTACACTTAGAAACAACACTGTTAGTGTTTTTTTTTTATAAAATAGGAGTAAACACAACAATGAGGGTAAGAATAAATGGCATTCCTGACTAAATCTGTTTTATTCAACTGGATTCTAAATAGTCTGTCACTACAAATGAATAGGAGATGGGAATCACACAAAACTTGGTAAGTAAAAAGTGAAAATGTTACGGCTTCACTATATCTGGATGAGAACTTTAGCTATGATTAAAAATACAGGAAACTGATTAGGAAGAACACACTAGACAATTTCTAATGTCTGTAAATACTTTTATAGTCAGTAAAACAGTCTTAATTTCTCAAAAGAGGATCCATACTCCCCGGAACCTTCCCCAGAGGAGGTATAAAGCTCCCAGAAAGAATATATTTTCCATCGTTTATGACAGACGTAGTTGTAGATGATAACAAGGAAGAACTTCCTTGATTACAAGCCACAGTGTGTGTGTGTGTGTGTGTGTGTGTGTGTGTGTGTGCGCGCGCGCGCACATGTGTTGTCAATACATAGGGAAAGAGAGAGTCAGGGATGGAGGAAGATTGAATACAGATGAGATGCATTACCTAATTTATCTCACTGTGACAAAAACCTATGGAATAATTAACATCCTTTTTTTAACAGATTAAAAAAAGTCTTAGAGAATAATTAACCCAAATAATTAAATAATTAATTAAATAATTAACCCAAAGTAAAACTGCATATAAGTGGAAGAGTTAGTGCTGGACAACTGCATAAGCTATATCCTTATATATATAAATTAAAGTGAAAAATATGATAATAGTATTGCCAACTGATGAGACTTGGGGTGATTTTTTAAAAAAATATTATGGAGTTTTCTTTAATTCTGTGATGGGTATGTATTTATTTGAAGGAAAAGGAATTTGGAAATTATTCTAGTCACACTTTTATATGCAAACTTAAATATCCTACTCAACCTTCCATCCCACTGTATGACTATACTACTATTTATTTATGGTCACTCATACTGCATATATGTTTATGTATGAACAGAAGTTATTCTGTGATGCCTAGAGATAGCACTACTGACAAAAAACATGATTACATATGTAAGTTTACTAGTGTCATATAGATTTCCAAAAAAGACAGTTGTTCCATATTATCAACTATTGTTTGAGTTTTACCCATTATGTAGGGATAAAACAGTAGTTCTTGGTTTTTAAATCTGAATTCATATGGTAAAAACTGAGAATATTTCTTAACAGGTTTATTTTTTATGCATGATTCTTTTTCTGTTATTCATTTAAAATTTTTTTTAATGTTTTTATTTATTTCTGAGAGAGAGAGACAGCGTGATCAAGGGAGGGTCAGAGAGAGAGGGAGACACAGAATCTGAAGCAGGCTCCAGGCTCTGATCTGTCAGCACAGAGCACGACACGGGGCTTGAACCTACGAACCGTGAGATCATGACCTGAGCCAAAGTTGGCCGCTTAACCCACTGAGCCACCCAGGTGCCCCTAATTGTTCATTTTAATACTGACAGTGTTTTTGTGTGTTTCAAAGAAAATGTTATATATATTCTGTCATCAATCCTTTGTTGCAATTTGTTGGTCACATGGATCATTTTGATTGCTTTTTCCCTTATTTAGTTTCTTAATAGAACTTAATATTTCTTAATTTTAATGTCATCTAATATATCAAGTGTTTTCTTTTTGATTAGTACATTTTTGCATCTTGCTTAGAAAGTCCTTCCCAAGTGAACATGTATATATATTTTTTCTAAAATGTGTTTAATTCCCCTAGCAATAATTTGTAGCAACTCATATGAAATGTTTTCTACCAGAGAAGTTGATTAGAGACTCAATTCCCAAGACTTTTCCTGAGGACTGTTTTCAGAGACC
>NW_027532232.1:1980715-2070402 GCF_008692635.1 Crocuta crocuta
CACTCCCAGAGGAAAAGAATGTGTTTCCCCCACCCCCCCCAAAAAAAAAACATGTGTGTACGATGTAGGCACAGGAAGCCATTTTGATTATTGAATCATGGGATTCCTCCCAAAATTCGGATTCCCAGACACCAGCCAAAGTCCAACCTTACAAGCTTGCCTTTTTAAGGGTGGCACTCTCAGTTCAGCTATGTTAATTTTTTTTGTACTTTTGGGTTTTGGCAATTTGATCAAAATCATATTTTTTCTTACCTATCTTTCTTCCTCATGTGCTCTGCCATAGAAGTTAAGGGTCTAACTCTTGGTTTCAGCTCAGGTCATGATCTCATGGCTTGTAAGCTTGAGCCACACATCAGGCTCCTTGCTAACAGTTCAGAGCCTGCTTGAGATTCTCTGTTTCCGTCTCTCTCTGCCCCTCCCTGCTCATGGTCTCTCTCTCAAAATTAAATAATTTTGTTTAAAAATGCCAAGCCTTCTGCATGTCTCTTATAATTTCCCTGTGGTAGAGCTTAACTCATTTAGTAAATCCTGTAATGTCTATATAAACTTGTTAGCTACATTCAGACTAAGTATGGATCTAGCTCTTATTTATATAAGGATTTAAGACAGGCAAGAATCAATTCCGTTTCCTCACTGTGGAAGGTACATAATTAAGATAGGTTTGCAGTATATGAGTGAGTCTGCAACGATTTTTTAAATTTTTATAACATGAAAGTGAATTAGTTTTTTTTAGAGGAACAAACCTCTAAAATGGACTGTCTGGAGTGCCAAACCTTAGATAATGAAAAATCAAAATTGAAAATTACAATGAAGCCAGAAAATGGGTTCATTAAAAAGCTTACAACTTTCATCAAATTACATAATGAGGAAACAACGTCTGTGTTGGGTCAGTAATTTGATGATGATATAATGAAGAAATCCTACAAAACTCAATAATATTCAATATTTATTACATAAAACAGTATGCTTCACAGTATAATTTAACTGAAGGCTTACCGAGAGAAACACAACATATAGAGTAATCATAAGCTTACAAAACTGAGAAAGATGGACTTCCAGAATCCATGTAAAGCAATTCCTATTTCTAATCTGAATATGTATTTAGGGAAGGAAGAAGATAGTTTTCCTTAGAAAAGTAGAGTTAAGGGGCACCTAGGTGGCTCAGTTGGTTAAGCAACAGACTTCGGCTCAGGACATGATCTCACCGTTCTGGAGTCCGAGCCCTGCATGGGGCTCTCTGCTGACAGCTCAGAGCCTGGAGCCTGCTTCAGATTCTGTGTCTCCCTCTCTCTCTCTGCCCCTCCCCCACTCACACTCTGTCTCTCTCTTCCTGTCTCTCAAAAATAAATAATAAAAATTTTTTAAAAAGAAAAGAAAAGTAGAGCAAAGATGGGGTACTTGAGTGGCTCAGTCAGTTGAGCGTCTGGCTCTTGATTTCAGCTCAGTTCATGATCCCAGGATTGTGAGATCAAGCCCCACATCAAGCTCCATGGTGAGCATAGAACCTGCTTAAAATTCTCTCTCTCTGTCTCTCTCTCTCTGTCTCTCTCTCTCTCTCTGTCTCTCTCGCTCCTCTTCCTCTCCCTCTCTCTTTCTCTCTCCCTTTCTCCTCTTGCCTGCTCACATTCTCATGCTCTAAGGGGAAAAAAAAAGTAGAGCAAAGAGCCATTTATTTCCAGTATGTTGGGGCAAAAAATGTCTATTGGTAATTTTAGTTTTAATGGAAACTTAAGGAGTTTCACCTCATAAATTCACAAGCTGCCGATCTCTTCAAGGTCACTTTCTCTCCTCTTTCAGAATGTTCCAGATGAAGAGAGGCAAACCCTCTCCACTTCCTCCCTGTATTTTCTGAAGCTTATGACCATCCTTTTTCAAGCTCTCAATTCCCAATGAGGTATCAAAACTTGAATAAAAGGAAATTAACTTCTATAAAATGTTTCTTTTTGGTAAATTAAGAAAATAAAACATGTCCTGTATACCTTCTGAAGTACAAGAGCTCAGATGCCCTAAGATATAAAAGTATTTCTTAAACTTCTCTTAAACTTCAGTGTGACAGAGTTCTATGTACAAATAGAAGGTCTGATTATGGAGGGAAGGAGAGAAAAGGAAGGGAGAGAGAGATACACATACAGAGAGAGAAAGAGAAACAAACTTAGAGAAAACGTTTCTTGCCCAATGGATGAAATAACTTCTCATAGCTTTAAAAACTCAAATGAATAAACAGTACTGTTTTGTGCAGTACACTTTAGTATACAAATACTTAGTTTTGATATAGTCTCTTATTTTCTGGAATTAATTTTGGTTTCTTTCTAATGTAATTCAGTATTTCTATGTTGGTTAATATTTTAAAAATAAGAGCATTTAACACTGAATATCTGTGTGTGTACGTAAGTGTATACAGATTTTGCTAATGACATGAAGCATTTCCATCCTGTTTTTCTCTACATTTGTAATTACAGTGTACTTTTTTAGTGAATCATCATTAGGATGGATTCTGTAGTTTCTAAGATTTTGGTTAATACTTCCATCATTAATGTTATTAATTTTTAGTCCCATTTTATTTTGATAATTGATTTTCTCCCTTTTGTAATTAAGTAAATTTTTATTTTATAGGTCTAAAATTTTAGAAATGCTTTAGTACAACATTTACTTCTTACAGTGAAGCACTAAAATTAATGCAAAAAACTAAATCAACCATGGTATTTAAATAATTTAAAATTCTTATGTCTACTTTTGAAGGTTGTATATGAACATTTCTAAATGTGTTTTTTATTACTTTATGTATCATGTAATTTTATATACTTTAACAATGACAAGTTTACCTTATTTATGAATTCAAATTTTAACATACTTTTCTGTGAAGTAATTTTTAAATAATATTTGGTAGTAATATACCCTTGTTTTTGTTCACCCAATATATACTTTCTGTGAAACGGTGTTTAAAATGGTCTTTTATAAACAGCCAAATGTATTTTATCATAGGAGTTATCCATTTTCATTCAGTATATTTATATTGAATTATGTAGCAAATTTGTTTTAACCCACTTATATTTTGTTTCCTTTCAGGTTTTGATATTTCCTTTTGCTTCTGATTTGTAGTAATAGGGAAAGATTGTATGTTTTTGTTTCCTCTAGTGGTTTGGAAAAATGCTGTAAACTTGGTAAACTTCATTTTAAAAATATATTTGAATCTTTGCATCTATGTTCTCTTTATTATTTATTCCAGAACAATCTGTCAGTTTGATATAATTACTTGCTGACATGAGAACAATGCCTGGTTATTAATTCCTAAGCTCCTAATCTATCTAATTGTATTGTTGTCTATAAAGTATATGAATGTTTTATGTTTACTATTATTTTAGCATACACTATCCTATATTCTATAATTTAATACTTTTGGAAATTTGTTCAGCGTTTTCAATTATTTAGACTTAATTTTGCAGAGTTCTACTACTTAATTATACATTTTTAAGTGCACAATTTACTTTTTCCTGTGTTTAGAAGTCTGTATAAATAAAGCCATATATTATATATTCTTTTATTTCCAATTCATTTTGTTTACATTGCATTCTTGAAAAGGTGTTCATGTTGTGTACAGTTGTAGGTTATATCTGTTATAATTGTATAATTATAGGTTATACTTGTATAATATTTCATTTTATGATATTTTTCTACTCTTGTATTAAACTTTTAGGTTGTTTCCATATGTTGATTACTATGCATAATGCTGGTATGGACAGTTTGTGTGTGTGTGTGTGTGTGTGTGTGTGTGTGTGTGTGTGTGTAAGCAGGCTCCATGCCCAATGTGGGGCTTGAACACACAATCTGGAAACCAAGAGCTGCATGCTCTACTGACTGATCCAGCCAGGCGCCCCTGTGTGTCTTTAATAATCAAGTGCACAGGTTTTCCTTTACATTTATAACTAAAAATAAGATGGGTGAGGGAAAAGCCATATTTATCTACAAGCTTAGAAAGGTTTTCCAAAATGTTCCCAAGTGGCTGCACCAAATGTTATTTCTACCAATCGCATGTGCAAATGCTACTGTTCCATATTTTCATAATAACTTAGTTGAATACTTATTTATACTTTTGGTGGTTTAGTTGCCTTCTTTGAATTTCACACTTAAGTATCTTTCAATATTATGGAGGTATTAATTACATGATTAAATTAATGTCTACCATTGTCTCTATTTTTTACTTGTTACTTCAGCTTCTATTTTTTTTACTTGCTTGCTTTAAGATTGAGTTTTTTTTTCTTTTATGGTTTATTGTCAAGTTGGTTTCTATATAATACCCAGTGCTCTTGGATTAAATATTTATTATAATTCCCTTTTATCTCCAATATTGGTTCATTATTAATAACTCTTTTAAAATTATTGTTACCTGGAGGCTACAATACACCTTTTAAATTATTCACAGTCTACCTTAAAATAACAATCTATTGCTTCATATGCTGAGTTATAAGTCTTGGCTTACAGGTTGTTTTTTTTTTTAATTTCTTTTTTAAATCTTTATTTATTTTTGAGAGAGAGAGAGAGAGAGAGTGAGCAGGGGAGGGTCAGAGAGAGAGAGGGAGACACACAATCTGAAACAGGCTCCAGGCTCCGAGCTAGCTGTCAGCACTGAGCCCGATGCAGGGCTCGAACCCACAAACTGTGAGATCATGACCTGAGCTGAAGTCGGGCACTTAACCAACTGAGCCACCCAGGCGCCCCTTGGCTTACAGGTTTTTTTAATTTCCTGTCAGTACTTTAATGATGTCACTCTTTATCTTTTGATGTGTGTAGTTTTACTCAACTAATAGTTATTTTAATCAAAATTACTGGCAAGTGATAAAAATAATCATATTTTTATGTACTAGCAATAAACATTCAGGAGATAAAAAAATTAAAGGTTACTTGAGAATAAGTAAACCACCGAGTGGTGGATGGACTGGAGGCAGAGAGAGAATCCAAAGCAGACTGCACTATTGGCACAAAACCCAACACGGGGCTTGATCTCATGAACTGTGAAATCAGCCAAGATCAAGAGTCAGACGCTTAACTGACTGAGCCACCCAGGCAGCTCAGGAAATTAAAATTTTAAATGTCCATTTACAGTAGCAAAAAAAAAAAATCAGAAAAGAACTCCTGCATATATGGCCATTTAAGTTATGACAAAGAATCAGGATTAAACAATAGGAAAATGACTATCTCTTCAATAAATGGTGCTGGAAAAACTAGACAGTCACATGCAAAAGAATGAAATTGGATCACTATATTATACCATATTCAAATATTAACTCAACATGGATAAAAACTTGAGCATAATACCAGACACTCATAGAAGAAAACAGGTAGTAAGATCCTTGATATCATTCTTGGTGATGTTTTTTTGGATTCAACACCAAAAACAAAACTAAACAAGTGGGAATACATCAAACTAAAAAGGATCTGCACAGCACAGGAAACCATCAATATAATGAAAAGGCATCATACTGAAGGGGAGAAAACATTTGCAAATCATATTCATGATATATAAAAACACATACAAATCAATAGCAAAAACTAGATAATTCAGTTTAAAAGTGAGCAGAGGATCTGAATAGACTTTTTTTCCCAAAGAAGACACAGAGATGGCCAGTAAGTCCATGAAAAGCTGTTCAATGTCACTAATCATCAGGAAAATGCAAATGAAAACCACAATGATATATTTAACCTCACACCTATTAGAATGGCTAATATTAAAATGACAAGAAGTAACATGCCGACAAAGATATGGAGAAAAGCAAACCCTTGTGAACTGTTGGCAGGAATGTAACATGGTGAAACTACAGTGGAAAACAGTATGGAGCTTCCTCAAAAATAGAACAACAGAACTACCATATGATGTAGCAATTCCATTTCTTGGTATTAATCTAAATTAAATTTTAAAAATTAATGTCAAAAGGATATATGCACTTCTTTGTTCATTGTAGCAATATTCACAATAGCCAAGGAAACAACCTAAGTGTCCATCCATCGATGAAAAGATATAGAATATGTACATAAATGTATGTATATGTACACACATATAATTGAATACTATTTAGTAAAATGGTTATTATTCATATTATTTCGTGAGAAAGGAGGAAATCCTGATATTTATGACTACATGGAAGGACTTTGGGGCATTATGCTAAGTAAAATAAATCAGGGAAAGACAAATAACAAATGATCTCACTTGCATGTGGAATGTAAAACAAACAAAAAATTGAGTTCATAGACTCAGAGAAGGGATTGACAGTTAACAGAAGTATGGGGTAGAAGGTAAACGAAATGGGTGAAAGTGGTCAAAAGGTACAAATTTTGAGTGATAAAATGAATAACTCATGGGGACATAATGTACAACATTGTGACTATAGTTAATAATACTGTATTGTTTATTTGAAAGTCGCTAAGGGAGATCTTAAAAATTCTCATGACAAGAAGAAAATTATAATTAAAATAAGGAGATGATGTTAACTAAACTCATTATGGTAATCATTTCACAATATAAACATTAAATAATGTTGTACACCTGAAACTAAGGTAATGTTATGTGTCAATTACAGCTCAATTTAAAAAAGAAAAAACACACAGACACACACAACTTTTATGTAAGTTTAACAAAATATGTTTGCTGATAACAAGACCTATTTGCATACCTTAAGACTGATGACAGAAATCAAAGTAAAACTAAAAAATTAAAATATATCTGAGTTTTATAAATTTGAAGAACGTTTATAGAATGTCAATTTTTGTCAAACTATTCTATAAATTTAACATAACTTCAAAAAAATTTTTAATGTTTTATTTATTTCTGAGAGAGAGACACACAGCGTGCGCAGGGGAGGGTCAGACACAGAATCTGAAGACAGGCTCCAGGCTCTGAGCTGTCAGCACAGAGCCCGATGCGGGGCTCGAACCCACAAACTGTGTGATCATGACCTGAGCCGAAGTCGGACGCTTAACCTACTGAGCCACCCAGGCGCCCCAATTTAACATAGCTTCAATCAAAATCCTAACAAGCTTTTAAAAAACAATTTGCTTGGGCTTTTGATAAAAAGACTAACAAATGGATTTTCAAATTTCTATGGAAAGGAAAGGAACTAGAAGAACAAAAACAATTTTGTACAAAGAAGCACAAAGCCAGAGAATGGGAAGTTCACGATTTCATGATTTACTAAAAATTACAGTAATCAGCATGATGTGGTATTTTTGAAAGTATAGACACTAAAATCAATGAAATAGAAGAGAAAGTCCAGAAATAAACAAACTTATGGTCAATTGATTTCCTACAAAGTTCAAAAATAATTTAATGGTGAGTGGAGAGTCACCAAAAATGATGCGGGAACAAATGGATATCAATATGCAAAATAATGATCCTTATAAAAATTAACTCAATATGGATCATTGACCTAAATAAATACTAAAATTATTTCAATTTCTAGAGGAAAAATACAGGAAAAAGTTCATTTTTGAGCCAAGGTGCCTCAGATATACCAAAATTGTTTTTTTATTTTTAGAAAGAATAATAGTTTGGACATCATAAAATTTTGTTAAAATTTTTGCTTTTCTAAAATCTATAGTATATTTAAGTAAATAAAAAAGCCACAGAATTATATTTAATATTAAAAATATTTATTTTTACTTCAAAAACTATCTCAACTTGCATTCTTAGGAATAACATATATATAAACACATGTACATAAACCTAATTCTTCTGTTTGCAAAAAGCTTAATGCTGAAACATCCTATCCCAGTATACAGTTTGCTGGCTATTATCTAAAGTTAATTTTTCCAGAATTTCCTTTGAATTAATCCTAAACAAATGTTACATATTGCTGAAGGAAATATTCATGAAAAAATAATTATATATGGTTTTAGTTATGTAACCTTTTAAGCCATAATAATGCATTGTTATTATAGTGTCCTAAATGAGTTCAAATTTTTCCACAAGTACATATCATTTTTATGTCATGGTTTCTATCTATGGTGGCTGCTCAGAAACATTTTACTTCACTTATTTCAGATTTATTGGCTTTTCATTTTAAAAAAGGCTAGTTTGTTACATGAATGGCTGCTGGATAAATAAAATATTCTCATCTTTGCATAGGTTATAGTTAGCATCTGTGTCTGATTTCTGAAGGAAATAATTTCATAGAAGCAAAACAATCAAATATGGTGATAACCAAAATAATTATTTTAAAATAATTAGATATATCTTCTTTTGTCTTTTACATTTTAACTTCATCATATAGTCTTCTCATTGACTGTATAATAATTTAGAATTAATTTCCACAAGCTTTCATGAATTATGTAGCTAGTTATGGTAAAAAGGAATTTAATTAATTTCTGGGGTAAATTCTAGATCATCATAAAAACTTGGAAGGGGACCATTTGTATATTTAATAAACCAAAGCATAACACTATTGTTTCTATTCAAAATGAGCGCTATAATACTGATCATAGCTCAATGTGAAATTCCTGCCAAGTGTAATTATAGGGAAATTCTCAGGATAAAAAGTAAGTATAAGGAAATATCAGTAGTGCCTTAGAAAGAATTCAGTGGAAATAGTAACAATAACAACAGATAAGAACTAGGTATATTTCCACATGGTTCTTGGAAAATGCTTGCTGAAAATAATCAGAAACAAATAAAAACTGATTCTAAAATGACAAAATCCATGGAAAATCAGACACGTATTTAAATATTTTGATGGGATTTAAATAAATTCACTTTACTGCACCCATTAAATACTACATAATTTATGCTGACAGTTTTACTTACTGGTACATATCTCTTTCAGGTAATAAGTCCCAATAGGTCAGGACATAGGCATTTTTGTTACTTTTATTTTTGGTTTAACATATAGCTCAGCACCACATCCTATGAGACTATGATATTAGGATATTTTATTAATTTTAACTGTATATGTGTCAAACACTGTATGCACTTAAAAGATTATGTGTGTATATAATCTCCACTAAACCTGAGAAGTCTCTGCCTAAAAATTCATTATCTGGGATAAATGAACTTCATCTGATCCCTTTTTTATTCTTATAGTACATTATGTAACCTATTATTCTCTCCTGGATCTTCATATACTTCTCTCAATGGCTTTATTCTTTTGCTATGAAATATACTTAAATTCCCCCATTAGTAGGCACTTAATCCTTTCAGAACTTTTCATGGAAACACACACACACACACACACACACACACTCCTTCACTTAACAAATATTTTTTGACCATCTAATACATTATTAATTTTCCAGGTGCTTGAATTACATCATAAATAAAACACAAAAATCTCTGCCTAACTTAGCTAATATTGTTTGGTCGAAAGACATAACACATTAAGTATGATAAATAATTCAAAGATATGGTAGAGCTTTCTAAAACAAAAGTAGGGTAAGGAGCACAAAATATATGTAAATGGGGTGGAGGTGACCTGCTATTTTAACTAGGGCCATCAGTACAGGCTTCACAAAGAAAGTGGTATTTCTAAAAATAATTGAAGGAGGTGCGAGAAATAGCCATTAAGATAGTTGGGAACAGAACATTCCAGGAAGGAAGAATGCTGTGGCCAAGCAAAGTGAGTAAGGGGGAAGTGTCTAGGAGGGGAGGTCAGAGGAATGAAGGGAGCTCTCATCTGGTGAGGATTTGCAGGCTATTTTATGGTGTCTGTATTTTTCTGAGTGAAGTGACAATCCAGTGAAGAATTTGTACAAAGAAGTGACACCATTAGACTTTTGTTTTCAAAGGATCTTCATAAATGATGCAGAAATAGACTGCAGAGTAGCAAATGTGGTTACATGGGGACTGGTTAGGATGCTCTTGTGTTCATGATGGCAGATTTGATGGCTTGGACTGGAGTGGGGAAAGCAGTTGTAGAGAAGTAGCCAGGTTAGGGATGTATTTTTAAAGTAGAGAAGATAGCATTGGATGTGGTAGATAAGAGAACAAGTACTAAGAAAGTCTACAAAGTTTTCAGTGTGCTCAATTGGAAAGAATAGGTGGCCAGAAACTAGAAAGTGAGGAAAATTAGAGTGATTTTATTGGTGGGAGAAATTCAGCATTGAACAGCTTTAGATTCAGACATTTAGACATACTTTATCTAAAGGGTTCACCCCAAAATGGAGTTAACACATAGGTAGTTGGGTATATGAGTCTAGGGTTCAGGAAAGGAGTCTGTGTTTTGAAGATAATTTTTTATTGTATCCAAAGCCAATGGCTGGATAAGATAACCAGGAATGTGAGTGTAGATAGACAAAGGGGAAAGCCATGTACTAAGAACTGGGGTACTTCTACATTAAGTGGTTATGAAAAACAGGAACAAGAAAAGAAATTTTACTTATTACAGTTTTTATTAGATTGAGTTTCCCCAAAGAGAAGATTCAGGTATAAGTAGCTTACTTGTAAGAAAAAGGAAATACTGGTAGTGGAGAGGGAAAATAATACAGAGAAAGAAGATGGAGGACCCCATAATTACATGCTATTATCTTAATTGCCAGAGTGGATGACAAGAGCTTCATTTCACATGCAAATCTTGAAATCATTGTAAAATAGTTGGCTCATAATTTTCCCATTGGAGGCCAATCTAAATTTCTAAGCAGTGAAAAAGTAAATCTACATCTACATGCTTAGTAATGAAGCAAAAAGTATGAAGAAGAGACACAATCTTCAAAGCTACCAAATAACTAAATGATTATCTACAGTGGGACAATGATTAATCTTAGTCTTATTTTCAGAGCAAAAAGACACGAGAAGATAATCAAAGCATCTTCAAAGTATTTTCAAAGAAAAAAGAACTCTCTGTTAGGAATTTTATATCCAGCAGAATTATCATACAAAACTCTGAGCAATATAAAGACATTTTCAAAACAAAGACTGACAAAATATTCTATGAGTAAACCCTTACTTAAAAAAATACTATTGATGAGGACTTCTAGGGAATATGACAGAATAGGAAGATCCTATGCTCACCTTGTTCCATGATACAACGAGCTAACACCCATATCAGTGGAAATAATGTAGAAAATAACCCCCAGCCTGGCAGAACAGACTCTCCACAGCTAAATGTAGGGAAGAGATCACATCAAAGAGGGTAGAGAGGGTAAAGACCTGGTTGGGACCTAAAGGGATACACAAGACTCTCTAAGAAAGGGATGCCCTGGGCACAGAGATAGGGAGAAACCAACCCTCTCATCAAGCACCCCATGCAAGGAGACTGCATGGAGAGGATGAATTCCCCTACTATTCTGGCTTTGAAAACTAGTGGAACCTAGTTTTGTGAGTTATTATAATAAACAGGGCTTCTTTCTATTTTATTTTTTTTTAATATTTTTATTTTATTTCTAGGAGAGAGAGAGACAGCGTGAGCAGGGGAGGGTCAGAGAGAGAGGTAGTCACAGACTCTGAAACAGGCTCCAGGCTCCAAGCTGGCAGTCAGCACAGAGCCCGACGCGGGGCTCGAACCCACGAACCGCGAGATCATGACCTAAGCGAAAGACGGATGCTTAACCGACTAAGCTACCCAGGCGCCCCTCTTTCTATTTTAAATTAAAGAACCTAAAATTCAGCCTGCTCCTCTCTGGGAGAGCCTGAGGGTGATAGGAAACTGGGTCCCGTCCTCAAAGAGTGCAACAAATAGCTTCTTGGAAATACAGTATAGAAGCAACAGTTTGAAAAAGCCTGGGATATACAAGAAGGATATAGTTTAGTAAGATCAGAGCATGTGCTGGGGGGCGAGGTCTTTAGAAGGCCTCTCTAGGAACTAAGGGGCTGACAGCCTCCGTTTCTTACCCTCCTGCATCCTCTAGCTCAGATAGATGGACACCTGCTGGGACCAACTTTCCACCTACCTTGCTAACAATATGCCTCACTCCTGCATTTCCTGTGGACATGCTTCCTCCAGCCAGGCCTAGCCTCCAGAGCTCCTCCCACAAAGACTCCTACAAATGAGTTAACATTTGGTGTTAATATTATATCACATTCCTCACCTCAGCACTCTCCTGTAAAATCATCCCCCAGGAGTTTTCTAAAGCAGCTTCAAGTCCCATCCCCCAACAGACCTACTTAAGCCTCGCTAACACCATGCAACCTTACCCCCAAATTCTCCTGTGGTCTGGCCCTCTGCCAAATGCTCATGGCCAAATCCCATCCAAAGCAGTGAGCGCCACAAGCCTAGAAGTGTGAAAGCATCCCTGATATAAACAAGCAGCCATCCAGTGTGACTCCTGCACTGGGGAGAGAAAGATAATGACACCAACAAGTCTGACTGCACTCCTGGAGTTGGCTGGGTGAAGACATCCGGTCTGAATGCAGGCCCCACCCACCAACAAAAATTCTCAAGGGACAACACAAAGAGAGCACCCTACAGTTCAGTGCTACTGCATCTCTGGCAAATGCCTGGTCTCACTCAACTCAAGTCCAAGGCAGCCCCAGACTAGCCCACTAACAAGACAAGGAGCAAACCCTGCCCACAACAGGCGACGAGAGTCCTTGCAGATGAATAGAATGAAGGCAAACATGGCTCAGCCACAACAGTAGGGCATGTGCAGCACACATTCCTGAAGCACCAGGTTCTGGAGAACAGGGTCTGATGCTGTTCAATAGGGCACTATAGTGCCCCTTCTTCACTATTTTCAAGGCCAGGAGACAAAGCTGACTTTCTAAAAATAGAAACAGACACAGAGTTAGACAAAGTGAGAAGACAGAGCAGTAGGTCTCAAATGAAAGAACAGGGCAAAATCACAGCAAGAAATCTAAATGAAACAGATATAAGTAATAAGCCTGATGGAGAATTTAAAGTAGTGGTCATAAGGATATTCACTGGACTTTTGGATCTCCATGAGACACTCAACAGAGAGGTAAATATATAAAAAAGAATGAATTAGAGATAAAGAACTCAGTAACTGAAATAAAAAATGCGCAAGGGAGAATAAATAATAGACTAGAGAAAGCAGAAGAATGGATCAGCAATCTGGAGGACCAAGTAATGGAAAGCAATCAAGCTTAACAGAAGAAGAAAACAAATAAGAATAATAAATGAGAACAGATTAAGGAAATTCAGTAACAACATCAAGTGTAATAACATTCACATTATAGGGATCCCAGAAAGAGAAGAGAGAGAAAAGAGAGCAGAAAATTTATTTGCAGAAGTAATAGTTAAAAGTATCCTGAATATGGGGAAAGAAACATAAATTCAGATCCAGGATACAGACTTACTGCAATCTCTATCAAAAATATCACAATCGAGGTACCTGGGTTGCTCAGTTGAGCGTCTGATGTTGGCTTAGGTCATGGCCTTAGAGTTTGTGGGCTCAAGCTCCACATTGGGCTCTGTGCTGACAGCTCAGAGTCTGAAGTCTACTTCGGATTCTGTGTCTCCCTTTCTCTCTGCCTCTCCCCTGCTCACACTGTCTTTCTCTCTTTCAAAATAAATTTTAAAAAATTTAAAATACTACCATCATTTTCCAGAGAGCTAGAACAAACAATACTACAATTTGTACAGAACCACAAAAGACCCAAAATAGTCATAGCAATCTTGAAAAGGAAAGGCAAAGCTGTAAGCTTCAAAATTACAGACTTCAAGTTTTATTATAAAGCTATAATGATCAAGACAGCATGGTACTGGCACAAAAATAGGCATATAGACAAACATAACATAATAGAAAACTCAGAAGTGAATCCAAACTATATGGTCAATTAATCTTTGACAAAGCAAGAAAGAACACCCAATGGAAAAAAAGAAGATCTCTTCAATAAATGGTGTTTGGAAAATTGGAAAGCAACATACAAAAAATTAAAACAGACAATTTTATTACACCATAAAAAAATTCAGAATGAATTTAAATGCGAGACAGGAAATCATTAAAATCAAGGGGAGAACAAAGGCAGTAACCCCTTTGATATTAGCTGTAGCAACTTACTATATATGTCTTCTGAGGCAAAGGAAGCAGCCAAAATGAACTATGTGGACTACACTAAAGTAAAAGCTTCTGCACAGTAATCAATCAATAAAACTAAAAGGCAGCCTATGGAATGGGAGAAGATATTTGCAAATGACCTGACAAAGGGTTAATATCCAAAATACATAAAGAACTTCTCAAACTTACACCCAAAATCCAAATAATCTAGTTAAAAAATAGGATGCCCTTAGTCGGTTAAGCGTCCGACTTTGGCTCGGGTCATGATCTCAAGGCTCGTGGGTTTGAGCCCTGCATTGGGCTCTGTGCTTACAGCTCAGAGCCTGGAGCCTGCTTTGGATTCTGTGTCTCCCTCTCTCTCTGCCCCTTCCCCAGTCGCACTCTCTCTCTCTCTCAAAAATGAATAAATGTTAAAAAATTTTTTAAATGAGCAGACAACATGAATAGACATCTTTCCAAAGAAGACATAGAGATGGCCAAAAGACACACAAAAAGATGCTCAACATCACTAATCATCTGGGCAATACAAATCAAAACTACAATGAGGTATCACCCCACACCTCTCAGATTGGCCAACATTAATAATACAAGAAACAAGGGGTGTTGGCAAGGATGAAGGGAAGGGAGAACGCTCTTGTACTGCTGGTGGGAATGCAAACTGGTGCAGCCACTCTGGAAAACAGTATGGAGTTACCAAAGGGTTAAAAATAGAACTATCGTCCAGCGTTTGTACTACTAGGGATGTACCCAAAGAATACAAAAAATACTAATTTGAAGGGATACATGCACCATGAAGTGTACAGCAGCATTATCAACAATAGTTAAATTATGGAAACAGCCCAAATGTCCATCAACTGAAGAATGAATAAAGAAAATGTGGTGTGTGTATGTGTGTATGTACATTTGTATTTGTGTGTGTATAATGGAATATTATTTATCCATAAAAGTAATGAAATATTGCCATTTGCAACAACATGAATGGCTATAGAGAGTATTATGTTAAGCAAAATAATTGAGTAGAGAAAGAAGTATACTATATGATTTCACTTGTATGTGGAATTTAAGAAACAAAATAAAGCAACCTGGGGGGAGGGGAAGAAAGGAAAACCAAGAAACAGACTCTTCATTATAGACAAACTTATGGTTATCAGACAGGTGGGTAGGAGGATGGGTTTAAAGAGTGATGGGGATTAAGGGGTACATTTTTTGTAATTAGTAACAGGTGTTAAGTTCTGAATTGCTGAATTGTACACCTGAAACTAATACTACACTATATGTTAAGTAGTTGGAATTTAAATAAAAAGTAAAAAAAAAAAAAAAAGAAAGAAAGAGAGGGAGGGAGGGATAGAGGAAGGGCTGAAGGAAGGGAGGGAGAGAGGGAGTAAGAAAAATTCTGTTATTTCCAATAAACCAGATGACTCTGGAGAGCATTACAGTAAGTGTAATAAGCCCAATAGAGAAAGAAAGAATACTGTATGGTTTCACTTACATGTAAGAAATTTCTATGTAATTTTCAATGAAAAGGAGTAACTGATTGGAGAGGTGAGACTATAAAGATCACTCTGAGCTACACTATAAGAAATAAATTCAAAGTAGAATTCCTGTTGTTTTTAGTTCTATAGCTAAATTATTTTAGTAACAGCATAGGTGTAACTGAGGGACATCATAGGTTTTTCAGTAGAAACAGCCTGAGAAGATTCAAAGTTCAGATTCAGGGCACATCCTTACTTTATTTGTACCAATCCTTTAATGATGTCATCCATGACCTAGGTTCTTTAATTTTCTGATACATCATCTGAAGTATGACTGTTCTTCCCCCTCAGACTGATTCCCCTCAAGGTTATGGGATGGCTTCAGAAGTTCTAGGCTTTATATCCAGATATGAGAACAACCAGAGCAGAGGAAATCAAGTTTTATTAATCACTTTTCACCACATCTGACATTATTTTCTGCACTATTTTCTAGAACTTTGCATATGGCATTGAATTGGTTTTAACTTGAGAAAAAAATTATATTGATATATTGCTACTAAACTGAAGCATTAGAGAAATATTAGAAATGAGTACAGTAATATATCAATCAACAATAGGTGCATAAGATGCCAAATAAATCTTTGTGTTTAATCTTTTGTGTGTATGACAAAAACTTGGCCTCGGCCAATGCCTGCATTGCTACCACTTAATCATCAAAACATTCATCTTAAAATGTAGTTAATATAGAGGGTTAGCAGGGAGGAAAAATGATGAAAACTTAAAAGTACTGAAAACAAGTCACGAATGGCGTGATTATGCTGATGAAAAGATTCCTTTTTGTACTCTCTGTGCTGGTTCCTTTGAATACTTTTATGATATATGTAGGAGGCTGATTCACCAAAGTAATTAATCATGTAATGACTATACTTGCGTGTTCAATTACAGTCTTTATGGTTGATTACTCTTTGTAATAAATACCATTACTAGCTCTTTTTCACTCCTTTTGCCCTGGGCAAGAAGGCCAGGACATAAATGGAAAAGACAAATATAACCAATGTGTAGATGGAATACTTTTTCTATCGAAGGCTGTAAGGACATATTAATTTTCAATGTCAGAAATATTACTTTGTTTAGTGAAGCTAAAAGCATATAAACATTCACTAAATATACAACTTCATTGCAATAACATCAGCTCTTTACCACATTTCAATTTTGTTATTAATATAAATACTTTTGAAATGATATTTTTAGAGCCTCTTTACTTTTTCTCAAATGGTAGAGAAAACATTTTGCACATTTCCACACACACACAAAAAAATCTTTTAATGTTTAAAGCCAAAACCATTTGTTAAGTCAACATCATTTTTCTTAGGATAACCTCTCATGAAAACATCTTTTCAGACTTGTAGAATTACATATATAGCTCTGAAAATACTGAGATTATATTTTGTCCCAGGTCTTTTAAAATTTTTTAATGTTTATTTACTTTTTGAGAGAGACAGAATGTGAGAAGGTGAGGGGCAGAGAGATAGATAAAGACATAGAATCTGAAGCAGGCTTCAGGCTCTGAGCTGTCAGCACAGAGCCCCACACAGAGCTCGAACTCACAGACTGTGAGATCATGACCTGAGCCAAAGTTGGTTAATTAATAGACTGAGCCACCTAGATGCACCAATTTGTCCCAGTTCTAAGAAGTAAATCCTAGCCCTCTCCCTCCCCCAACCCTGTGGCCCCAAATTGTATAGGAAGAACTCTTTCTTCATTTGGAATTGAGTTTGTTAAATTTCTTTGACAAATGCTTCCTAAGAACTGCCATACCTCAGGCACGGTTCTTGGTGGTTAGAATAATGCAATGAACAAAGCAGACCAACATCTATGGCACTGTGGAGCTTAAATTTTAGTGTAATAAAGCACAGATAACACATAAAAATAAAATATATATTTGAATAAATGGCAGTGAGAATTTTGGAGGACAATAACTCAAGTGATGTCTAGGCAGTACATGAGGTTGCAATTTTAAATAGAGTATTAAGAGAATGCATTACTAAGGAAGTTATATTTTAGTAAATCTCTGTCTGTTCCAATGGTTAATATAGTTTCTCCCTTGTGATAGGATCCTGACCAATATAGAATTGGATGGGGCGCCAGGGTGGCTTAGTCGGTTGAGCGTTCGACTTTCGCTCAGGTCATGATCTCGCGGTTCGTGGGTTCGAGCCCCGCGTCGGGCTCTGTGCTGACAGCCAGCTCAGAGCCTGGAGCCTGTTTCAGTCTGTGACTCCCTCTCTCTCTGACCCTCCCCTGCTTACACTGTCTCTCTCTCTCTCCTAGAAATAAATAAAACATTAAAAAAATAAAAAAAATAAAAAATAGAATTGGTGCCAGTAGCTGTCTTTGGAGGCTGTTCCCCAATTATGGAATTTTGGGACGAGTTTAGTCATGGTCTTGTTGAACATCTTGCTAATGGAAAATGAGATAGTAATAATCTATGGTGTAAACTAGCACACAATGAATCAAGCTGTTACCCGTGGTTGACTGTGATATATGACAAATGAAGCAAGCTCCTAGGGAGTTAGGATGATTAAATTATAATCTCAAATCATGATCTTGAAACTTGATAGCTTTCATGGTAATACTAGAATAATTTCTTAGTTTTTACAGCATCAGAGCAAGGTTTTTGACTATCAAACTAAATTTAATTGTACTGGTTACAGAATTAGAGTGTTGATTTACTTTATAATCTTACTAGTTTCTTATATGAAAGTTACAACTTTGATTGAAAAGGATAGGGACCTAGAATGAAGGCATCTGGTGGGGCTTCAATGAAACTGAGAATCTTGTGCACCTAGTCACTCTGAGCCTCCGTCACCAGTGAAATTAGCTACCCATCTTTGTCTGAGAAGATTCACCTTTTTTTTGCAGAAAACTCTTTGTTAACTAGGGTTATATGCCTAGTATGAAGATACTTATTTTCCTCAAACCAACGACCATCACCCCCCTCCTGACATGATATCCATAGCAAAAGTCAAACACTGGCATGATCCTCCGGCCAGGTATATACTATGGCTCAAGGGGAAATAGTTTACACACAAAACAATTCCAAGATTTAACAAATATATGTCAACAAAATTTGGGAATAGATGGGAAAGTGGATTCTAAGGCTTCAGATCAAGGAAGTTAGAATAAAAATCACTAGGACATGCTTTTCACTAGAGATTTTGGATTCAATATGTTAGCTCATAAAGTTGGCAGTAGCTTCACCAACTATTTATTTAGTTGACTGAAACTTAGGTTTAAAGGTAGCATATATTTCATTAGGTTACTATGACAGAACTTCCCAGGCATGATGTGGTATAAAGAGTCAGATAACTCCAGGAGACAAGAATGCTGAAATGATTGAACTTTGCAAGTTTCACCCCAACCCTCAAGTGCATCTCAAGTGCTTATCAGAGCACAAATAAATGATATAAAAATCAGAGAAGAAGTAGAAAAGATGAACAAAACTAAGAGCTGCTTTTTAAAAGATAAATAAAATTGACAAACTTTAACTAGACTAATTAAGAAAATAAGAGAGAAGACTCAGTATATAAAATCAGAAATGAAAGAAGAGATCTTATAACTGATACCACAGAAATGCATAGGATAAGATACCACTATTAATAGTTACAAACCAACAAATTGAATAACAGAGAAGTGGATAAATTCCTAGAAACATACAACCTACCTAGGATGAGTCTTGAAGAAATAGAAAATGTGGACACACACAAACACACACACACACACACACACACACACACAAAGGCCAGTAAAAAGTTTGAATTAGTAATCTAAAACTTCTCAGCAATGAAAAGCACAGGACAAGGTGGTAAATTCTAACAAACATTTAACAAATTAATGTCCGTTCTTCTCAAATTCTTCCAAAAATTTGAAGAGGGAAGGAACACTCCAAACTCACCGTACAAGGCTAGCAATACCATGTTAGGAAAGACAGACAAAGAGAGTATAAGGATAGAAAACTAGAGGCTCATATCCCTGAAGAACATATATGCAAAAATTCTCAACACATATGAGCAAACTGAATTCAACAACACATTAAAAAGATCATGCACCATGATAAGTAGGATTTATCCCTAGAATGCAAGGATGGTTCAACCCATGCAAGTCAATAAATATGATATACCATATTAATGGAATGGAGGATAAAAGCATATCATCTCAACAAATGTAAAACATAGTCTTTGATAAAATAGGATATTCTTTCATGATAAAAATTCTCAACAGGTGAGATATAAAAGGAACGTACCTCAACATAATGAAGACCAATTATCATGAACCCATAGCTAACATCATACCTAATGATGAAAGGTTTAAAGCATTTCCCCTGAGGTCAGGAATAGGAGAAATGTGCCCCAGTCCCACTACTCCTACTGAATACAGAAGTGTAAGTCCTAGCCAGAGCAATCAGGAAACAAAAAGAAATGAAAGAAATCCCAACTGGAAAGGAGAGGTAAAATAACCTGTCTAAATGATATGCTCTTCTATACAGAAAATCCTAAAGGATCCACCAAAAAACACTCTTTCTAATCAACAAATTCAGCAAAGTTGCACGAACCAAATCAATACACAGAAATCTGTTGTATTTCTTCTGTACAGTAACAACAAAATACCTGAAAAAGAAATAAGGAAAACAGTCTCATTCACAATAGTATAAAATATAATAAAATATCTTAAAAAAACATTTAACCAAGGAGGTGAAAGACCTATACAATGAACTGTAGAACTTCAGTGAAAAAAAATTGAAGATGCAAATAAATGGAAAGATGACCTATCTTCATAGATCATAAAGATCCACATTGTTGAAAAGCCCACACTACTCAAAGCTTTCTATAGATTCTGTGTAATCTCTATAAAAATTCTCAGGGTGGCTGGATGGCTCAGTTGGTTAAGGGTTCCACTTCGGCTCAGGTTATGATCAGGTGGTTTGTGAGTTCAAGCCCTGATAGCTCAGAGCCTGGATGCTGCTTTGTAGTCTATGTCTCCCTCTCTCTGTTCCTCCCTTGCTCACACTCTCTCTCAAAAATAAAAAAGAATTTTTAAAAATTATAAAAAATTCTAATAGCATATTTCAAAAAACATTAAGAAACCCCAATACTCATATGGAACAATAAAAGACTGGGAATAGCTAAAGTGTTTCTAAAAACAAAGCTGGAGTCATCACACTTCCTGATTCCAAAGTAGTTTACAAAGCTATTGTAATCACAACAGTATGGTACTGCCATAAAAATAAATACCTAGACCAATGGAAAAGAATTGAGAGTCCAGAAATAAACCCTTGTATACATGGTCAAATAAAACCTGACAAAGAATACAAAAATACTCAGTGAGGAAAGCGTAGTCTCTTAAATTATGTTGGGGAAAGTCGATAATCATATGCAGACAATTGATTTGACTCCTCTCTTACACCACTCACTAAAAATAACCCAAAATGAATTAAAGACTTAAATACAATGACAGAAAATGTAAAATTCCTGAAGGCAAGCATAGAAAAAAATCTTGACACAGATCTTGGCAATGATTTTTTTGATATGACACCAAAAGTTTAGGTAACAAAAGCAAAATTAAAGAAGTGGGACAATATTACACTAAAAAGCTTTTGCATAGCAAAAGAAACAATCCACAGATTAAAAAGGCAACTGATGGAATGGGAGAAAATATGTGTGAACTATCTATATAATAAGAGGTTAATATCCAAATTATATAAGTTATTCAGAGAACTCCATAGCAAAACAATCCAATTTAAAAATGGGCAGATGATCAGAAAAGACATTTTTCCAAAGAAGATGTACAAATGACCAATAGGTACATGAAAATATGCTTAAGCAATGCAAATAAAATCAGAGATTGCAAATCAAAAGCCACAATGAGGTATCCCCTCACACAAGTTAAAATAACTTTTTGTTAAAAAAATAAAAATAAATAAGAAGTGTTGATGAGAATGTAATGAGAGTCCTTGTGAACCCTTGTTCGGAGTGTAAATTGGTGCATATACTATGGATAAGAGTATGAAGGTTTCTAAAAAAATTAAAAGTACAACCAGCATATAATCAAGTGATACCACTCAGGGTAGGCATCTCAAGGAAAGGAAATCAGGACCTCAAAGAGAAATCTGCACTTGTTCATTTCAGCAATTACAATAATAAGTAATAGAATCAGCCTAAGTGTCTCTCAGATGAATGGATAAAGAAGTTGTGTGTATATTAATGGAATATTATTCAGACATGAGAAAGAATGAAATCTTGACATTTATGACAACATGAATAAAACTTGAGGACAGAATCCTAAATAAAATAATTCATAGAAAGAACATAAATGGTGTGTGATCACTTATATGTGAAATATGAAAAAGCCAAAGTCATAGAAAGAAAATAGAATGGTGCTTTCCAGGGACTGAGAGAGCAGGGGAAAATAGGAAGATGTTGGTCAAGGGTATAAACTTCCAGTTTTAAGATGAATAAATTCAGGAGACCCAATGTACAGCATGATGACTCAAGTTAGTAATACTGTATTATGTATTTTAAAGTTGCTGAGAGGGTAGAAATTATATGATGTCACACCACACACACACACACACACACACACACACACACACGGTAAATATGTGAGGTAATGGAAGCATTAACTAATCCTCTTGTGGTGATCATTTCACAACAGATACATGTATCAAATCAGAATATTGTATACTTTAAACATAAAGAATGTTACATGTCAATTATATATTAATAAAGTTGGGGGAAATAGATTTTTAGTTTTGTTTCTTGGTTGGTTTGTTGTTGTTGTTGTTGAAACCTAAAGAAACAAAGGAGAAATAAACAAGAATAGAAAAAATGTATAGCTTCTGCAAAAACTACAGCAAATATGCTGCATAGCTTAGCTTCTAGCTGGATTAGCACAAGGCCTCTCACTAAAGGCTTATTTACCTCATGTACAATTACCTAATATAGTACATGTAGCTTTCAATAAAAAAAAAATATAAGGAATACTAAAAGCCAAGAAATATAAAGTCTGAAGAAACAAAATAGTCATACAAACCAGATTCCAATATCACAAAGATTGGAATTATTAGACAGGGAACCTAAAATAACTATGATTAATACTCTAGGGACCCTAATGGACAGATGCAAGTGGACAATATGGAAAAACAGATGATGAACCTAACTCAGTAAAGAAATGGAAACTCCAAGAAAGAATCCAAAGTAATGCTGGAAATCAAAAACACTTCAAAAAAATGAAGAATGAATTTATTTTGGGCTTATCAATAGGCTGGACATGGGCAAAGAATCAGTAAGCTTCAAAGCAAGTTAGTTAAAACTTCCCTTCCCAAACTGGTATACAAAGAGAAAAAATACATATTCAAAATTTTAAAAAAGAAATCTACAAAAGAGTGGGATAATTATAAAAGGTGTAATATTCATGAAACAGAAATACCAGAAGAAATTAGAATAATTGAAGTAGTAGTGACAGATAATTTTCCAAAATTAATTAAAGACATAAACCACAGATCCAGAATGCTCACAAAACACCAACCAGGATAAATACCAACAATCTTGCATCTGGGCATATCATAATTATACTTCAGAAAACGAAACACAATGAGAAAATCTTGAAAGAACATGGAGAAAAAATTACACTTCACCAATAGTGGTCTTGGGGTAAGAATTACATTGGATTGAACATCAGAAACCACAAAAGGGGGTAAGGAATACAGAGACAGAGAGAGGAGGGAGGGGAGAGAGAGGAGAGAGAGGGGAGAGAGAGAGAGAAGTATTTATCTCTTAGCACATCTCTTAGCATTATCTATTCCTCTCCAACTTCCTCATTATTACCCAAGTTCAACCTACCATTGCCTCTCCCTGGACCTCTGCAAATCCCTTAAATGTCTGTGTTCTTTTCTTGTACCCTTCCAATTTATTCTCCATACTGAGAGAGCGAGCACTTATTAAAGAGATTTTGGTTACTGGTCCCCTGCCAAAAAAAAAAAAAAGAAAAGAAAAGAAAAGAAAAAAACCACCACGATTTAAACCTTCAAATTGTGTAACACTTTTAATAGCTTTGGGTCTAGGCTTCCTAGGCTTTTCGAGCTTTGAACCTGACCTCTCCAGGAGCACCCAGAATTACCTGCCTACTTGATATTTGTGCTTTTATCACACTTTAATTTCTTTCTTTCTTTTTTTTTTTACAAATAGTTTATTGTCAAGTTGGTTTCCATATAACACCCAGTGCTCATCCCCACAAGTGCCCTCCTCCATACCCATCTACCCCCTCCCCCCGACACCCATCAGTCCTCAGTTTGTTCTCAGCATTCAAGAGTCTCTCATGGTTTGCCTCTCTCCCTTTCCCTCACCATTTCTCCCCTTCTTCTCCCCCACAGTCCTCCATTAAGTTCTTAAAAGCATCATCTCACTCCTGCCAGAGAGCTCCTGTGCATGTAAATCCTAACATCCTCCCCCCCCATACCGCATAGCTCCAACTAGTTAATTACTATTTATCCTTCAGATCTCGGGACCACTTGCTGAGAGAAGTCTATTTTGATTTTCCAAACTGCTTCAAACTCTTCTGATAAAGGTTCTTATTAAACTGTACCGATTTCTTCCAGCAGAAAGCAGAGTTTTGACTGCTTTACTAATGCATAAAACAAAAACAAAAACCAAAAGCAAAAAAAAAAAAAGGAAAGCAGAAAAAAGGAGAAGATAAAAAATAAATAACAAGTGAGATTAATAGAAAACTGTTAAAAACATAGTAGGTATTAATTTAAATATATCAATAATTATTTTAATTGTGAATTCTGTAAATGTATCAATTAAAAGAGAGACTCTGAGGATGTATCAAAAATTTCAACATTCAGCTCTGTTTTTTCATTAGAAACTGAATTATTAAAGATATACCTAAAGTAAACAGCTATAATTGCTTCTTGGCCTTTCGGCTAAGATCAAGTAAACAGCTATATCCTTACAGTAAACAATATTAAGTTTGATCTGTTATAAACACTATTAATCAGTGTGATCTATTGAGTGGATTCCCTCACTCAATGTCACTGATATTTGCACACAAAAAAAAGAAGAAAGGAAAAGGAAACACTCTGTTATAAATTTGACAAATCATGTACAGAATCTATGTTCAGGAAACTATAAAAATTTGATAAAGACATGTTAAAAACCTAAGCAAATGAATGGATATTCCATGTTTATGGATAGAAAAGACTCATTATTAAAAAGTGAATACCACCACTCCTGATGCAGATATTCACCGCAGGTCAATGAGAATCTCAGCAAGCTGTTTTATCTTGTTGACAAACTGAAACTAAAAATTATATGGATTTGCAAAAGACCCAGAAAATCCAATATATTACTGAGCAAATTCAGATGACTTATACCACCCAAACTCAAGATTTCTCATACAGCTTAAGAAGTCAACAAAGTTTGGGGGAGGGGGCAAGATGGCGGAGAAGTAAGGAGCTCCGTACTTGCNAACAAAGTTTGGGATTATTTAAAAGAATAGATACAAAGAAACAAACAGAGAGCCCTGATTTAAACCTATGCAAATAGAAGCAAAAATGAACTATTGGGACCATATCAAAATAAAAACCTTTGACTCAGTAAAGGAAACAATCAACAAAACTAAAAGGCAACCGACTGAATGGGACAAGATACTTGCAAATGACCTATGTGATAAAGGGCTAGTATCAAAAACATATAAAGAACTTCTACAACTCAAACTAAAAAAGAAACAATCCGATTAAAATATGCGGAAAAGACATGACATTTCTCCACAGACATACAGATGGGTAACAAACACATGAAAAGATGTTCATCATCAAGGAAATGCAAGTCTAAACTACAATGAGAGGGGCACCTGGGTGGCTCAGTCAGTTAAGCATACAACTTCAGCTTAGGTCATGATCTCATGGTTCATGGGTTCGAGCCCCACGTCGGGCTCTAAGCTTTTAGTCTATCAGGTTAAAGAGGTTGCATCTAAGTTGAGAAAGAATTAAAAGAAATAATTAATGGTCTTTTGAAAAGCCTTAGTAAAGCCTTTTAGGTATAATTCCTAGAAACAGTATGTGATTGATCTTCATGACTAGATAAGAAATCTTTTTGAAAGTGAGGTCATTTGCAATTTCTTGTCATCAATAACATTGAAGGAGGAAGTAATCAACTTGTCAGGTGATATAACATTAAAAATTGGCTTTATGGAGGTGTCTGGGTGGCTCGGTCTGTTGAGCATCCGACTTCAGCTCAGGTCATGATCTCACGGTTCATGGGTTCGAGCCCCGCATCGGGCTCTTTGCTGACAGCCAGCTCGGAGCCTGGAGCCTGTTTCAGATTCTATGTCTCCCTCTCTCTCTGAGCCTCCTCTGCTCATGCTGTCTCCTCTCAGAAATAAATAAAACATTAAAAAAAATTTAAACTACAATGAGATATCACCTTACACCTGGCAGAATGCCTAAAATCAACACTACAATAAACAACAGGTACTGGTGAAGATGTGGAGAAATAGGAACACTCATGAAATTTTGGTGGGAAGGAAAACTGGTGCAACCATTCTGGAAACATTATGGAGGTTCCTCAAAAAGTCAAAAACAACTACCTTATGATTTAGCAATTACACTATTGGATATTTAACCAACAAATATAAAAACACTAACTCAAAGGAATACCCAGACCCCTAGTTTATAGCATTATTTACAATAGCTAAATTATGGAAGAAGCTCAAGCATCCATCAATATGAACAGATAAAGACGATGTGATGTATACATACACACACACACACACACACACACACACATCTGCACAATGGAATATTATTTATCCATAAAAATGAAATCTTGCCACTTGCAATGAGGTAGATGGAGCTAGAGAGTATAGTGCTAAGTGAAATATATCAGCCAAAGAAAGACAAATATCATATGATTTCATTCATATGTGGAATTTAAGAAATAAAACCAATGAACAAAGGGGAAAAAAGAGAGGAAAATCAAGAAACTGACTCTTTAATTACAGAGAACAAACTTATGGTTACCAGAGGGGAGGTAAATGGGAGAATTGGTGAAATACGTGATGGGGATTAAGGAGGGCACTTGTTATGATGAGCACCAGGTGTTGTGTTGAAGTGATGAATCACTAAATTCTACACCTGAAACTAATATTTCACTTTAAGTTAACTAACTAGAATAAATAAAAACTGGGGGGGTGGGAGTGAGACCAAAGGCATTCAGTAGAGAAAGGATAATCTTTGTAACAAATAGTACTTGAGCAATTCTCAACAAAATTAAATCAAAATATATAAAAGATCTAAATGTAAAATTTAAGGGGTGCTGAGGTGGCTCAGTCAGTTAAGCAATCAACTCTTGGTTTTGGCTCAGGTCATGACCTCACGGTTCCCAAACTTGAGCCCTGCATTGCACTCTGTGCTGATGACACAGAGCCTGGTTGGATTTCTGTCTCTCTCCCTCTCTATGCCCCTTCCCTGCTCACTCATACTCTCTCCTTCAGAATAAATACATAAACATTTAAAAAAATAAAAATAAATGCAAAATTAAAAAAAAAACTATAAACTTCTAGAAGAAAATACCATAGAGCCTAAGGGACCATGGCTTTTGCAATGACTTTTTAAATACAACACAAAAAGCAAATTTCGTGAAAAGGAAATTGATAAATTGCACTTAGTAAATCAAAAACTTCTGATCTGTGAGAGATTTTTTAAGAGAATGAAAAGACAATCCACGTTGTACAAAAATATTTGCAAAACACCTCTAATAAGGGCATGTATTTCAAATGTACAAAGCATTTAAATTTGTTTCAAATCTTTACTGAAATTTCAGTTACCTAACATAAAGTATATTTCAGGAGTAGAATTTAGTGATTCATCACTTAGATCTCACACCATACATAAAAATAAATTCCAATGGATCAAAGACCTAAATGTGAGACAGGAAACCATCAAAATCCTAGAGGAGAAAACAGGCAGCAACCTCTTTGACCTTGGCGACAGCAACTTACTAGACATGTCACCAGAGGCAAAGGAAACAAAAATAAAAATGAACTATTGGGACTTCATAAAAATGAAAAGCTTCTGCACAGAAGGAAACAATACTAAAAAGCAACCTTCGGAATGGGAGAAGATACTTGCAAATAATCTATCAGACAAATAATATTAAAAAATCTATGAAGAACTTAACAAAATCAACACCCAAAAAAACAAATGATACAGTTAAGAAATGAGCTGAAGACATGAATAGGCATTTTCCCAAAGAAGACATACAGATGCCTAAGAGACACATGAAATGATGCTCAACATCAGTCATCATCAGGGAAATACAAATCAAAACCACAATGAAATATCACAATACACCTCTCAGAATGACTTAAGTTAACAAAACAGGAATCAAGAGGTACTGGCCAGGATGCAGAGAAAGGGGAGCCCTCTTACACTGCTGGTGAGAATGCAGACTGGTGCCGCCACTCTGGAAACAGTAGAGAGGTTCCTCAAAAACTTAAAATAGAACTACCCTATAATTCAGCAATTGCACTACGAGGTATTTACCCAAAGGATACAAAAAATAGTGATTTGAAGGGATATACACACCCCAATGTTTCCAGCAGCATTATCAACAAGAGCCAAATTATGGAAAGACCCCCAAATATCCATTGGCTGATGAATGGAAAAAAAATACGTGGTATGACAATTTACTAGAATGACTGTACCGTGGGGAGAAGTGGATGCGGTTACTTTTCAAAGATGCCTAGACACTGGCTCTGAAGGGACACTAACTTCTGAGCACCAAAAATACTACAGCAGCTCATTGGGCAAAGCACATACATTTGGGGTCAGGTGATAGATGGCATCTTGGTCCAAGCTGAACTCACAGGGGGACCAGGAAGTTACCCATCTTGTGGTTATGTCCTGAAAGTATAGTTTAGACAGACCAATTCTGCAACTCTCAGAATTTTCATATTGGTTCTCTGACCTAATGAAAAATGGACAATAGGAACACTTAACTGGAATCTTCTGGAATTTTTTCACTCTAGCAATATCTTAAAGCGGAAGCATGTCTCATTCCTACAGCATTGCAGAAATTAGTACCACCAACAAGGGACCTTCGGAAGTATGCAGTGATTCAGATGAAATGACCTACAGGTAATATGCATAACTTCTTAGAATTTTAAGATGCTTGTGTTTAATAGACAGCAAATATTGTGGAAGACAGGGACAATGCTAAAAGTTCTAGTGTGAAACTGCTTGGGTTTAGAGATGCCATGTTGGAGAGAACAAGTATAAATGTCAAGTAACAGTGGGAAGTGTGACCGGAGAGATTTTTCTGAGAGTAAGTAGGCTTTACCTGATGCATATTTTGAATGGCTACTATGTGTAAAGAGATCATAATGTGTTTGTCCTTTATATGAGTTACCTGCTAAGCTTGTCCTTCACCCAGGTTTAATTGACTATGTTAATTGGTAACTTTTAGAATTGCATAAGCCCTCTTTGCTAATAAATATTAAGTAGTATCTTACTCCATTCAAGCTGCTGTAACAGAATACCATACACTGGATGGCTTATAAACAACAGAAATTGATTTCTCACAGTTCTGGAAACTGAGAAGTCTCAGATCAAGACACTAGCACATTTAGTGTCTAAGAGTTTGCTCCCTGTTTCAGAGATAGCCACTTTTTTTTTGTAATCTCACATGACAGAAGAAATAAGGTTGCTCTCTGAGATTTCTTTGTAAGGACACTAATGCCATTCCTAATCACCTCTCAAAGTGATGTAATCATCTCCCAAAATCTCCGCCTCCAAATACACACACATTGGGGATAAGGTTTCAACATATGAATGGGACTGGGGGCAAAAACATTTGGTCTAAAGCAAACAGAATTCCATGTAAGCTTTCAGTAGTTTCATAGATGCTAGCAAATGACATGATATTTGTGGGTCAGAGACAAAGGATTTTATTAGTCATATTTGCATTGTTTCCTGCTTATGATGCAGAGCAGCCCAGATGACTATTGTATGTGTAGTGGGTTTTCTTCATAGCTGAGGAAGTCCAAGCTTAGGAAACTCTAATTTTTTTTATAATAGGGTGCAAGAAACCTGTTCAACCTTTGCCTTGGGAGAAGACATTATCTAAGAATACTTGATTGACAATGTACTCGAAGGAAATTTAAAAGTAGAAATGTATGTGCACCTTGAGTTCGAAAATTTTCTGACAAATGAGAACTAAAGAAGAAAATCAATTTCCAGAATTGGAAAAAAATATAGAAATAAAAATAAGTATCTCTTTTTGGGACAACACAATTTCATTCTTTCAAATGAAAGTGAAAGAATTATTGGTAGCTGTTATAATGTTAATATTATTATGGTCATCAATACTGAAAACATTGTAATACATACAGTGGACTATTCAACACTTAACAGTAACAAAATCCTGATACATGCAATAACATGAATGTTTCTCATAGGCTTTATGCTGAGTAAAAGTATCTGAACACAAAATGCACACACTGTTCACGGACATGTGGTTACAAGGATGAATAAATGGAGTTTATTTCAGTATGCAATTCTGATTCCTCTTCAATAATTTATGGAGTCAGGTGAGAGAGAAATTGATCACAGTGGGGAGAGCCAGAATAAGATTACAGCTGGAAAAACACAGGCAGGCCATTTAAAAATGTGGAAATATAAATAAATGACGGATTAATCCACACTTCAAGTTTAACCTCACAAACTCAAAACCCCCAAAATATAGCTGAGTATGACCTGTAGCTTTCACCTGCCATATTACTGAGATTTCTTTTAACACTAAAGGTCAAATGGTACAACGTTTCTAAAAATCATAAATATAAATCAAAGTTCTTAACTGTACTCAAATTCTGAGCAATTTTACCTGAAAATCTATCCCATCATTTTGCTGTATTTATGAATAAGTATTTATGCATAAAACTGATTACAATGTAATTTATATGGTAAAAAAAACCCATAAAGTTTCTGAAAAGAAGGAAATGCTAAATAAATTACTGTGTATCCAATCTATATAATAATGTGCACCAGTTAAGTAACTTTTAATAAGCATTTTAATAGCATGTTAAAATATTTGTGGTGGTAGTAAGTGGGAAAATATTATAAAAATTGACAATGAATTATGTTTAACCCCGTATATTTTCCAAACAAGTTTGACATAACTGAACTTTTAATAAAAAAATTTGAGACATGAGCTCAATTGGATAAAAAAAAAGTGTTCACAAAAGACTAGATGAAAATATATGGAAAACTCTACTTGAAATTACCATGTTTACTTTTATTTTTATCTCTGTGTATTTTAGTTTTTTATAAAAAGTTAATCACAGAACATTATTAAGGAATTAATTACTCCACCTTAAAACCATAATTAGTAGTATTTAAAGAAAATATTTTAGGGGCACCTGGGTGGCTCAGTTGGTTAAGCGTCCGACTTCAGCTCAGGTCATGATCTCACGGTCTGTGGCATTGAGCCCTGCATCGGGCTCTGTGCTGACAGCTCAGAGCCTGGAACCTGCTTCAGATTCTGTGTCTCCCTCTCTCTCTGCCCCTCCCTGCTCACACTATGTCTTTCTCTCGCTCTCTCAAAAATAAATAAATGTTAAAAAAAAGAAAAGAAAAATATTTTAAAGTCAACAAATAAGGACTTGTTGCATTATGCAGTACTTTTTAGTGCAGAAACTAATTATATCAGGATATATAACATTTAATAAAAATAGCTTTATGAAATTAAATAATAATTAACGCTAATAAAAAGATAATAATACTAATAACATCAACTTTCATTCATATACAGTATTTCTACTTGCACCTATTTTCTCTGAGCCTTGTTAAAAACTGTAAAGGGTGTGGTACAGCCCCTCTGGAAAACAGTGTGGAGGTTCCTCAAAAAATTAACAATAGAACTCCCCTATGACCCAGCAATAGCACTGCTAGGAATTTACCCAAGGGATACAGGAGTGCTGATGCCTAGGGACACATGTACCCCAATGTTCAAAGCAATGCTCTCAACATTAGCCAAAACATGGAAAGAGCCTAAGTGTCCATCAACGGACGAATGGATCAAGAAGATGTGGTTTATCTATACCATGGAATACTACATGGCAATGAGAAACAATGAAATCTGGCCATGTGTAGGAACATGGATGGACCTTGAGGGTGTTATGCTGAGCGAAATAAGTCAGGCAGAGAAGGACAAATATCATATGTTTGCACATATAGGAGGATTAGGAGGAACTTAACTGAGGAACAAGGGGGAGAAGAAGGGGGGAAATGGTGCGGGAAAGGGAGAGAGGCAAACCATGAGAGACTCTTGAATGCTGACAAAAACTGAGAACTGATGGATGTAGGGGGAGGGGGGATGGGCATGGAGGAGGGCACTCGTGGGGATGAGCACTGGGTGTTATGTGCAAACTAATTTGACAATAAACTATTTGTAAAAAAAAAAAAACCCCAAAACTGTAAAGGGTGTAATATATACATATTTTTAACTTTAGAGAGAGAAAGAGCATGCATACCAATTGTGGAGAGGAGCAGAGGGTAAAGAGAGAACACCAAGGAGGCTCCAGGCTCAGCAGGGATGCGGGTCCAATCACGTGACCTTCATTGATTCTGACTTGAGCCAAAATCAAGAGTTGGATGCTTAACTGACTGAACCCCCCAGGGGGGCCTGGGCATGGTATTTTTACAAGACACATAAGCTAAAAAGTAAGCTTTCAGTGGTTTCATAGAAGCCGGCAAATGATATGATATTCAAGAGTCAGAGAGACTGAGGACTCTGTTACTCACATTTGCATGGTTTCCCCTCGTGTAATGCAGCAGCCCAGGTGGATTCTGCGTGTGCAGTGGTTTTTCATCACAGTCAAAGAGATGCAAACTAAGGAAATTTAGCTTTGTATAATGGGCTACAAGAAAACCTGCTCAACCTTTGTCCTGGAAAGAGATATTTAATCTTTCTTATACATAGCAGTCTGTGAATCTTCCCTCTTCTCCAAAGAAAAATGATCCCTATCTTCCAAGACTGCCATACAAACATCTTTGAAAGAATAATCCAGGACAAAAGTCCAGTGCTTCTATCCATAAGATGCAGAAATGTGAGGCCCATTCACTCTCTTTTAAAATACCTCAATTTCTTTAGCTACAGAGTTGCTTTAAAATTTTGTTATGGGGGAAGATGGTGAAGTAGGAAGATCCTGGGCTTTATCTCATCCTACTGATATACCTAGAAAGCACCCACATCAATGTAAATACCCATAAAATAATCCAAAGACTGGGAGAACGGATTCTCTACCTAAATGTAGAGAAGAGGCCAAATCCAAGAGTATAGGAAGGGTCAAGACACGGTCAGGAGTCAGGTAGACTCACGGGACTGTCCTTAGGAGACACAGATGCTGCAGTTTCAGACTGGGGAGAGGAACGGAATGCACGCCAGCCAGCCCAGGCATGGGGAACCTGCACTGGGAAGACAAATCCCTCTAACATTTGTCTTTGAAAACCAGATGGGCTTAGCTTCGTGAGTTCTCACAATCAGTGGTGCTTAACACCTGAAACTTTAAAAAATCAGTGGGCTCAGCTCTGGAAGAGCCAGGAGGCAAAAAGAAATTGAGTGCCTGCCATTAAAGAGACAGAATAACAAATAGCCCCCAATGAGGTATAGCATAGAAACAACAGTTTGTAAACATGCCTAGTGTATACACCAAGATTTGCTTACTAATCTTAGAGCATTTGCTATAGGGGTAGGCATCTTTAGGAGACTTCGCCAAAGACAAAAGAGCTGGTAGGCACCATTTCCCTCCTTTGACTCTGAGGCTAGATGCAAGGACACCTGCTAGAAAAAGAACAGCCCAAACACTCTCCATCTAGCTTTTTACACCACCACCTATGCTCTTCTGCAGATCTGCTCCCTCAAATCTGCCCTCAGCTGTTTTCCAAAGCAGGTACAGGTCCCCTCCCATAGCAGAGGGACACAAACTGGCTAACACATATGCCCGACCCTGTCTCCTGTGGACCTGTATCCTTCAACACTACCTTGGCAAGAACCCATCCAAAGCAGTGCCAAAAGAATGGAAATGTGCAAGTTGCCCCAAAGGAGAGGGCTCCACCACAAAATGAGTACTGAACCAGGGAGAGAGGAAGAAAACTACACACATCAGTTCAACTGCATCTCCAGCAGTGAGCTGGGGGAAGACATATGCTCTGACAGCAGGCTCCTCCTAGTAATGAAAGCTTCTGAGGATATTACACAGGGTAAGCCCTGTGAAGTTCAGGACTACTGCATCTCTGGTAAATGCCTGGTGTCACTCACCTGAAGTTGAAGGTGGTCCCAGATTGGCCCACAAACCCTGCCCACAATGGGTAAAGAGAGTCATTACAGATGATTGGACTAAAGACAAACATGGCTCAGCCACAAAAGTAGGCAACACACATTGGAAACCCCCCTGAGGTGCCGTGTTCTTGTGAGCAGGAGACATTGAACGGAAGGGTACTACAGGACCCCTTCTTCATAAGGTCAGTTATTTCAAAAGCAGGAGACATAGCTGACTTTCCTAACAAAGAGAAACAGACACAGAGTTAGACAAAATGAGGAGATATAGAAATATGTCCAAAACGAAAGAACAGGATAAAAATCACACCAAGAGATCTAAACAAAATGCGTAAGTAATATGCTTGATTAAAAAATTTAAAGTAATGGTCACTAAGGTACTCACTGGCCTATAGAAAGGAGTGGAGGACCTCAGTGAGTCCCTCAACAAAGAAAGAAAACATTAAAAGGAAACAATCAGAGATGAACTCAAGAAATGAAATTAAAAATGACACTAGATGGAATGAATAGTAGACTAGAGGAAACAAAAGAATATCAGCAATCTGGGTGAGAGAGTAATGGAAAGCAATCAAGGTGAATAGGAGAAAAAATAATAAGAAATATAAGAATGAAAATATAAAATATTAAAATAAAAATATAAAAAATAAAAACTAAAAATAATTAAAAATAAAAAAGAAGAAATGAAAAGAGACTTAGGGAACTCAGCAACATTATCAAGTATAATAACATTCACATTATATGGATCCCAGGAGAAAAGAGAGAGAATGGAACAGAAAATTTATTTAAAGCAACAATAGCTGATAACTTCCCAAATTTGGGGAGGGAAACAAGAATCCAGATATAAGAGGCACAGAAAGACCTTAACAAAATCAACATGAGGAGGTCCACACGAGGACATATAATAATTAAAATGGCAAAAAGTAGAGATAAAGAGAGAATTTTAAAAATCTGCAAGAGAAAAGAAAACAGTTGCATACAAGGCAAACCTTATAAAGCTAGGAGAGGATTTTTCAGCAGAAACATCGCAGGACAGAATACATGGCATGATATATATTCAAAGTTCTGAAAGAAAAAAAAAACCTACACTCAAAAATACTCTATCCAGCAAGGCTACCATTCAGGACAGAATGATAGAACAGAAGAAGAAATGAAGGCTTTCCCAGACAAACAAAAATTAAATGAATACACCATCACCAATCAAACCTTACAAGAATCATTAAAAGAGGACTCTTTGCATGGAGTGAAGACCGTAAGTAGGAGCAAACATATAAAGCACAAAAGCAGTAAAATTAAATACACCTATAAAAATCAGCCAAGAGTTTCACAAGATAAAAGGATATAAAAATATGACACCATATACCTAAAATGGGACACAAAAAGAAGTAAAAATTTAGTGCTTAGAAAATAGGTTCAAACTTAAGCAACCATCAACTTAATATATACTGCTATAAGAATTAGATGTTATATATAAAACTATCGGTAACCACAAATCAAAAACTGGTAATAAATACGTGAAAAAATAAAGAGAAAGGAATTCCAGTACATTACTTAAGAAAGCCGGCAAACTGACAGTAGACAGAAAGAGATTAAAGGAACAGAGAAGTATGAAAATAACTATAAAACTAGTAACAAAATGGCACTAAGTACATACCTTTCAATAGTCACTTTGAATGTAAATGTGCAAAATGCTGTAATCAAAAAATAAAGGATGATCAAATGACAAAAACAGAACAAAACAAAACCCAGGGCTCCCGCGTGGCTCAGTTGGTTGAGCATCCAACTCTTGATCTCAGGTCATGATCTCACAGTTTGTGAGATCAAACCCTAGGTCAGGCTCCTTGCTTAGAGTGTAGAGCCTGGTTAGGATTCTCTCTATCCCCCTTTCTCCTGCCTCTCCCCCACTCCTGCTGTCCCCCTCTGTCTCAAAATAAATGAACATTTTAAAAATGTAAAATCCATCTATATGCTGTCTACAAGAGACTTTTTCAGACCTAAGGACACATGCAGAGTGAAACGAAGGGATTAAAAAGCATTTATCATACAAATGGAAGTGAAAATAAACCTGGATAACAATACTTAGAGAAAATAGACTTTAAAGTGAAAGCTATAACAAGAGGCAAAGGAAGACACCATATGATAATAAGGGGGAGAGTCCAACAAGCTAAAACAGTTGTAAATATTTATGAACCCAACATGAAAGCACCCAAATACATAATAATACCTGTTTTGCTTTAAATGGTACTCTTAGAACAGCTTATGCTGCACTCTAGAAATTTTGGATAGTTGGATTTTCATTTACATTTGTTTTCATGTATTTTTAAATTTCTTCTTTGATTTATTGCTTGATGCATTTATTGTTTAGTAGTATTTAGTTTCCATGTATTGTGTTCTTTCCAGGTTTTGTCTTGTAGTTGATTTCTCATGGTTTAGTGTTGTGGTCAGAAAAAAATGCATGGTATGACTTTGTTTTTTAAAATTTGTTGAGATTTGTATTGTGACATACTATGTGATCTGCTCTAAAGAATGTTCAATGTGCGCTTAAAAAGAAAGTGTCTCCTGCTGTTTTAGGATGAAAGATTCTGAATATACCTGCTGGCTCCATCGGTCCAGTTGTCATTCACATGTGTGATCCATTACTTCTTTGTTGATTTTCTGTTTGGATGATCTATCCATTGCTGTAAGTGGGTGTTAAGTTTCCTTGTTATCATTGTATTATGATCAGTTACTTAATTTATGTTTGTTATTAGCTGTGGATATGTCCTCTGAGCTTGCTCATAAGTAAGACAATTTAGTATATTTGAAAGATAAACAAAATTTCTGATAAGTTGATAAAACCTCAGGTAGGCAGAAGCAAATTAATATTTCTATTATAATAGAGTATATATTTACATAATTATATACTGTATAACTAAATTTTATAAAATACATAAGAATACATTATATATTATTTTTCTAATATAAATATCTTCCAATAGAAGGAAAAAATTTATTAATTATCTCTTCCTCTGTGTTTAATTCTCCTTTCATGAGCCTGCATTTGACATTATTTACACTGCCTTGTAATTTTTTCACATACAGTATTCTCCATATATATTTAAGTTTTTCTAAACTAGAGGTGCCTGGGTGGCTTAGTCGGTTAAGCGTTCGACGTTCGCTTAGGTCATGATCTTGCGGTTCATGGGTTCGAGCCCCGCATCGGGCTCTGTGCTGACTGCCAGCTCAGAGCCTGGAGCCTGTTTCAGAGTCTATGACTCCCTCTCTCTCCGACCCTCCCCTGCTCACGCTGTCTCTCTCTCTCCTAGAAATAAATAAAACATTAAAAAAAATTAAGTTTTTCTAAACTAGAAGGTGCAGACAAGGACCCTGCCCTAGGAATTAATCAGACCTATGTTCAAAATCAGTCTTTGCCCTTCAGTTGTATAACTTCTCTAGGAATTAACTACTTAAATATCCAATTTAAAACTTGGACAAATATATTCCAGGTTTGTTGAAACATATACAAGGTGCCTAGTACATAACTTCTCAATTAGTAGTTGCTTACAGACAAAATATCACTAAATATAACAATACAAATGCACAGTACTCAGGCATAAAGATGAAAACTAGAGTAATCTCTTTATGGGTAAAAATTGTAAAATGTAAAACACTAACAAAGTCCTGAATAAATGGAGAGACATAGCGAGTTCATTAACAGAAAATGCAGTATCATAAATATATCAGTTCTCAACCGATAATAAACTCAATTTTTTCCACTAAAAATATCAATAGTTTTTCTAGCAAAATTTAAATGGAAGTCTAAATAAAAGAAAATAGCAATGAAACTCAGAAGAGACAAAATGCAAGAAAAAGATAAAAAGTGCTAATGTGCTATACTATATATCAAGAATTTTTACAAAGCCGTGGTAATTACACTGCGTTATTGATGCAGGGAAAGATACTAGAATAGCGTAGAGAGCACTGAAGGATACATATGAATAATAAGTGGAAATCTGATTGCTGACCCAGATACATTGCAGACCAATGGTATCTATGCAATATACAGTGATATCTCAGTTGGCTGTAAATACAGAAAAGTAAAGATAAATAAATCCCTACCTCACACCATATACCAATCATCTTCAACCTGGCATATGTGAAAACTAGGAGTTTAAAAGGTCTGCTTAAGTCTTACATAAACACAGGTAGTTTGAAGAGAAAACCATTCTCAGTTTTTAACTTCAATATCTATTCTTCCATAAAACTATTCTGCCAGAGAATACAATTGAAGTGAAGGCATCATTTATAGTCTCCTTTTTAAACATCATTTTCATTTTCGTCTAGCTCCATGTTTGCAAAAGAGAGCCATACCTCCCACTCACCCAGAATCATCCTGTGGGCTAAAATTGCCAAAGTACCTGATAAAGGGAGAAATTAAAAGCTGCCATCAGTGGACCAACACACCACATCCTTGCCATGAGGCTGTCTCATTTCCTCTCTCTTATGTATATTAAAAAAAAAATGTTTAGCATAAGAAATTTAACAATTTGTTCTCTATTAAAATATTCATCAGATTACTCCATGTGGAGTACAGAAGTGATAGAGTCCAAATTATTCCCAAATATTTCAAAATTATTGTCAAATATTTAATGCATGACTCCTGCGGGAAAGTCTAGCAGTACAAAGGAGAGAGAAAGAGAGAGAAAGGGAGTGGAGAGAGAGAAGAAATGGATGAGACTGAATACAAATTTGAGAAATGCTGATGATGTAGGCCTTTATTTTATCCCGACTAGAAAATCATGCTAGGAATCTATTTTAGAGTTGGAATTTAGAAGTTCAATGATTGCCAAGGGGAAGCTTATTAACACATTCATGTTACTTTCTAATGGACAGTAAATCTCACTTGGCTGATTTGTCTGACAAGGACTGGCTTTGCCAATTAGGTTATATGGCCATCATTTCCCATTAAATAAATGGGTTTAACTATGGTTTCATGATTTTCGCTCAAATATATTTTAAACATAAGATAAAAACATTAAAGTATATATTGCACTGATAAAGGTATCTTTAAATCAACTCTATTTCTATTTTCTTCTAATAAGCTTTTAGTCTATCAGGTTAAAGAGGTTGCGTCTAAGTTGAGAAAGAATTAAAAGAAATAATTAATGGTCTTTTGAAAAGCCTTAGTAAAGCCTTTTAGGTATAATTCCTAGAAACAGTATGTGATTGATCTTCATGACTAGATAAGAAATCTTTTTGAAAGTGAGGTCATTTGCAATTTCTTGCCATAAATAACATTGAAGGAGAAAGTAATCAACTTGTTAGGTGATATAACATTAAAAATTGGCTTTATGGGGGTGTCTGGGTGGCTCAGTCTGTTGAGCATCCGACTTCAGCTCAGGTCATGATCTCACGGTTCATGGGTTCGAGCCCCGCATCAGGCTCTTTGCTGACAGCCAGCTCAGAGCCTGCAGCCTGTTTCAGATTCTGTGTCTCCCTCTCTCTGACCCTCCCCTGCTCACACTCTCTCTCTCTCTCTCAGAAATAAATAAAAACATTAAAAAAAATAGGCTTTATGAGAAACCACTATGTTATTTGGAATATAATTTGAAGAGCTTAAAGCACTGAGTAAGTAAGCTGATTATAGCAGTTCTTTCATTTGTATCTATTTAAATACACAAATTTTCTCATTTACATCTATAATAAAGAAAACTAGGAAAAGTTCTCATTCTATCAATAAGTAATAACCATCCAGACATATATGAACTAATGGGAAAAAATTTTTTTATAATGTTTTTTTATTTATTTCTAAGAGAGAGAGAGAGAGAGAGAGACAGCGTGAGCAGGGGAGGGTCAGAGAGAGAGGGAGATACAGACTCTGAAACAGGCTCCAGGCTCTGAGCTGGCGGTCAGCACAGAGCCCGACGCGGGGCTCGAACCCACGAACTGTGAGATCATGACCCAAGCGAAAGTCGGACGCTTAACCGACTAAGCCACCCAGGCGCCCCAAAATTTTTAAGGTTTCCTTTGTTTAACAAGCTTATTTAGGTGTGATTATTTACTTGTTACCTTTAATAATAATTCAGATAAATAACAAAATGCTTACTTGTTCATTCTGATCCTCATACCTCATACTAACTCAAATATAATGAAAAAGTCCCGAAAATTTTTAAATTATAGAGAGCTTTGGAAACATAAAAATTCTCAAAATATTATTTCAAATTATGTTTACATTTTTTGCAGCTATAAATAATAGGTGATTAGAATAATTTGAATCATAAAACATATTAAATATTGAACACAAACACAAGACAAAAAATCTGAATGTTAAATATGCTCTAATTGCTAATTTTTTAACTGGATGATTGTGAGTATGAAATTGCCATAATATTTTGATTCACTTGCTACTTTTTAATGTTTTTTTATTTAAAAATATTTTAATGTTTATTCACTTTTGAGAGAGAGAGAGAGAGAGAGACAGACAGAACATGAACAGGGGAGGAACAGAGGGAGAGGAAGACACAGAATCCGAAACAGGCTCCAAGTTCTGAGCTGTCAGCACAAAGCCCAATGTGGGGCTCAAATTCACAAATTGCGAGATCACAACCTGAGCTGAAGTCAGATGCTTACTCGACCCAGCCACCCAGGTGATCCAAGTCTTAATGTTTTTAATATCTTTTCTTTTTTATATTTTGAGAGAGAGAGAGACAGAGAGCGCAGGTGGGGGAAGGACAGAGGAAGAAGCATAGAAAGAATTTTCTTTTTCATTTTTTAAAATTTATACTTTGTTACTTAGCATGTAGTGCAACATTGATTTCAGGAGTAGAATCTTGTGTTTCATTCCTTACATATAACACCCAGTGCTCATCCTATTAAGTGTCCTTAACGCCGCTTGCCCATTTAGCTTATCTCTTCACTCACCACCCCTCCAGCAACCCTCAATTTGCTCTCTATATTTAAGAGTCTCTTATGTTTTGTCCCCCTCCTTGTTTTTCTATGATTTTTGCTTCCCTTCCCTTCTGTTCATTTGTTTTGAATTTTAAATTCCACATATGAGTGAAGTATATGATATTTGTCTTTCTCTGACCAATTTCACTTATAATAATATACTCTAGTTCCATCCACTTTGTTGCAAATGGCAAGATTTCATTCTTTTTGATTGCTGAGTAATATTCCATCGGACACACACACACACACACACACACACACACACCCATCTTCTTTACCCATACATCTGTCAGTAGACATTTGGGCTGTCTCCATACTTTGGCTATTGTTGATAGCGTTGCTATAAATATTGTGGTGCGTATTTCCCTTTGAAACAGAACACTCATATCCTTTGTATACATACACAGTAGTACAATTGCTTGATTGCAGGGTAGTTCTGTTTTTAATTTTTTGAGGAACAGGAGGGAGAGACTCTTAAGCAGGCTCTGCACCCAGTATGGAGCCTAATGCAGGGCTCAATGTCATAACCCAACTGTGAGCTCATGACTTGAGCCAAAATCAAGACTCAGATGTTTAACCAACGGAGCCACCCAGACATCCCTCACTGGATACTTCTTTAACAGTGACGTAAGTTCTCTGCTGAAAGCCAAATGTGACAAACACCCAAAACTTTATTTTTGCAACTATTTACCTTTGTTGAATGATCACACATGTCAAATTAAAACTTTCAAAGCAATATATAACTTTTCAAGGCTTTTAGGAAACCTTGAAAAATTTTAAGACTGTGACCATCTCCAAAAGTCAATACTACATAAATCAAGGAGTTAAATGTAAAAAGCAAATGTGTAAACTTCTAGAAACAAAAGCAGAAGAACATCTTTATAACATAAGTACTAAAATGTTTTATAGAAGCACAAAAAGAGCAACGTTAACAAAAAGAGAAAAACGTATGAATTTCTATTACAATGAAAATGACAACCAAACATTAAAATCTATATGACATAACTACCAAAGGAAAAATACTCAAAATAAATAAGGGACTTCTGTAAATCAATTCTAAAATTTCACCAAATTGGAGTAACAAAGATGAGAACACACAAGTTGCCAGTAAATATTTGACAATTAACCTAATTTCATTCAGAAAATTAAAAAAGCATTAAAAAACTATTTTGCAGTCATCAGATTGGCAAAAAGCTAAGAAAACCGAAATGGTAACAATGGGAATTCATGTTTACATGTATTCAGTTACTTTAGAAAACAATTTGGCTTTTCTCATATCTGATGACCTAGCAATTCCACTCTAAAGATTCACTGGCATGAATGGGCAACAAGAAACAGATGTAAGGATATTCACAATAGAAAAAAATATATGGGAAAAAAACATACTGAAAACAAACTAAGGTCCATCAACAGAAAAATAAATTGTAGTATGCTCAAGTAATGGAATTATAAATAGTTGTTTGCCACAAAAGTAAATCTCAAGTGTTTTCCCCACAAAAGATAGAAAGAAGAGAAGGAAGGAAGGGGTAATGATGAGAGGTGATGAACATGTTAATTAGCTTGATCATAGCACAACGTACACATACATTAAACCACGAAGTTGTATACCTTAAAATATACAGTTTTTATTTATCAATAATACCTCAATCAAGCCGGGGGAAAAAACAGCAGTAATAAGGGACTCAACTACATGATTAGATGTCAACCTAATGGATCTCATGATTGTTTTTTTTGATCTCCTGATTTTTTTTTTAATTTTGAAGGAAAAGAACAAATAAAGCTATTTGCATATTGTACTTATATAAAGTTCAAAATTAAGGGAAATCTGAACATCATATTCTTTAGCCTTTCATATGTATGTGTTTATACCATAAAGAAAAGTAAGGAAGATCACAGGGAAAGAGCATGGGCTAAGTTTATTTAGAAAATTTTTAAACAGTTTATTTATTTTGAGAGAGAGAGAGAGAGAGAGGGAGAGAGAAAGAGCATGAGCACAAATGGGGAAGGGGCAGAGGGAAATGGAGACAGAGAGAATCCCAAGCAGGTTCCATAGTGTCAGTACAGAACCCAATGCAGGGCTCAAACTCAGAAACCACAGTATCATGATATCACGACTTGATCCGAAGTCAAGAGTCTGTCACTTAACTGAGCCACCCAGGTGCCCCTATGTTCTATTTTAAAAATTGGGTTGAGTAACATGATCAAGATGATGACACACATTGTTTCTGACTTCATTCCTCTTCTAGAAGATCAACTATCAACTGTCTACAGACAAAACATCAGAATGAAAATCCAAGAACACAGGTGTGGGACTGACACACCCCCCTGGATGACAGAGACGGAGAAGGACCACAACAGAAGGTGGAAACCGGGACACAGATATATACATGGAAGACAATGTGAACACACGGGGAGAAAATGGCCAGCTACAGCCAAGGAGAGAGGTCTCAACAGATTCTCCCTCACAGCCCTCAGAAGCCAATCTTGCTGACACCTTGATCTCAGACTTTCGGCCTCCAGAACTGTAAGAAAATAAATTTCAGTTGTATGAGCTCCTGAACTCTGCCCTCACCCCACCTCCTACAAAAAATTTTAAAAAATAAATCCCTGTGTGTTCTGTCCTTGAGTGTTTATATTCTTGTTAATCTTTCTAATATGTTAGACATGTCATTCTAAAACATTCAGTATTTCATGGGATAATTCAAATCAGTTGTATCAAGGAAGAAAAAAATAAAAATATTCCTCCAGCATGGATTCAAGGAAGTCTTATGTTAGTATTCAGTGTCAACCCAAAAGAGCAGAATGGTTCTGAGCCTGCAGTGCTACAGCAGGACACCCAGCAATATGTCATTGTTAGACAAAAGGAGACAGGTGAGTGAATTCAATTGGCCTCCAAAGGCTGGGGGAAAGGTTTTAGCTCATTATTCCATCATTTTTGTAGAATATTTGTAAATGGATCACCCCTTTACGTAGCACTCAAGAAGTAATTCAAAAGAAGAAATAACTCTTAACATATTTACTGGAGGATCATCTCTGAAGAACAAACATCATGTATTATGTCTGTGTGTTCACATTAAATCACAAACCAGTGTAGGTAAGCGGATTTAAATAAATATTTTGATTCTTCATATTACTTTTTTTCCAAACTCTGTACAGCCACCTACTATGAATATCTGTAAATACTTTTTAATTTTTTAATGTTTATTTATTTTTGAGACAGAGAGAGAGAAAGAGAGCGAGAGAGAGCATGAGCTGGGGAGGGGTGGAGAGAGAGGGAGACACAGAATCTGAAATAGGCTCCAGGCTCTGAGCTCTCAGCACAGAGCCCAATGAAGGGCTCAAATCCATGGACCGTGAGATCATGACCTGAGCCGAAGTCAGACGCTTAACCGACTGAGCCACCCAGGCGCCCCTGTAAATACTTTTTAAATTCTAAATAAAACTTAGTTCCCTCTTTTTCGAAGCCTAGATCAAAACTGCTCTTGGCCATCTACTTGAAAAAGTATGTGAAAAAATTTAAATCTCTGTTTTGAACAAGTAAAAATGCTTCCTGTAAAGTGCATAAATATTCATCATGACAATATGCATTAACTATGTATAGGTAGACTTGATAGTATTTTTGTGGGTGTTATGTAAAAGGTGGATGTTATGTCCATTCTTCAAATTTTGAAAAGCTTCTAAAAAGTTTATTTCAAATGCCTGTAATCCTTTCTAACTGCTGGACCAATGGTTCAGACACAGTGCTCCTCTCTTCAAACAACTCCAATATTGATTTTGAAATAAAAGGTTCCCAATGGGATTCAGAAGGTTTTACAGTGACTCAGCGTGAAGCAATAAACCTGAACTTTTAGGAATTTGTTTTATAACCTTGAGGTGTCTTAGACATACATGCTTGTAACCCTGGTTGATAGCCCTGTTGACATTGAAGCACTCAATTTGTTTTATCTTTTTTTCTTTAGGGGACCAAGCTGACTCACCCTGAGAAACAAGTTTCTTTGATTTAGTTGGATCCTACTGTGCCTTCTGTTTACAGGTCCATACACACACACACAAATGCCTTTCAAGTAATTGTGCCCTTTCAGACAAGTCCTCTTGGTCTCAATTGCTTTAACAATGCAAGCATATATTTTAAAAACCCAGACAATTATCAAGAATATTATTAGCATTAAATTCATTTGAGAAATGTGTGCTGTTCCTTTAAATACTTAAATGGATACATTTTATATTTAAATCATGTGTATATTATTTATGTCATGCTAAAACTAAAATTTGTAAAGTGTTGAAGATTTTTTAAAATACAGTAAAAAGAAAAAAGCAAGATTTCCCTCTATCATGTTCTTCACTTAATATAAAATTTTATAAAAGAAAATGATAATTTATAAAATTATATATGTTCTCTACAGTATCTAGGTTAGAAAGTATAATAAAAGGTCCTATGTATTTTTATTATAAGATCTCTATCACATTGTTGTAAAAATCAAAAACTAAGAACAGTTCAAAAGCAATGGACAAGAATGATAGAAATAAAAACAAGACTTAAATAACTGGATGGATAAGATGGTAAAATGTTAGGTATCTATAATTTAAGTACAACTCCAACAAAATTTTGATCAGTAAGAATAAATAATGAGTAACACCAAAAAAATTTCTGCAAAGAGATATAAAACAGACAAATAGGGGTGGCTCGGTGGCTCAGTTGGTTAAGCATCTGACTCTTGATCTTGGGTCAGGTCATGATCTCAAGGGTTCTTGAGTTTGAGCCCCGCATCAGGTTATGCACTATCAGTGGGGAGCCTGCTTGGGATTCTCTCTCTCTGTCCCTCCCCTGCTTATGCTCTCTTGCTCTCTCTCAGAATACATAAACTTATAAAAATAGACAAATTTTAGAAAAAAATACACTTAAAGATGAAATATTATTCCAGTTAAAGAAGAATACCAAATGATGATAAAAGAGCTCATGAGAACAATATAATTATATCAAACTTACACAAAACTTAAAAAAGAAAGCTTCACAATATGTAAAACAAAAATGGATACAGATATTTTGAAGAATTGTCAGATCTACCATCACACTGAAAGATTTCAGTACTAATTCTCTCACTTATAATTATATGCTAAATATACAAAAAGATATTGCAAATATGTTAACACTTGAATAACACAGTAAACAAGTTTTATCTATTGGCCATGAACAGGGCTAATTTTAGCTGCCATCTCAGGGTAAAGTGTAACTGCTCCAGCTGTTCTGATTGACTGAACTTATATTCTGGTTGTTTGGACTAACACAGCAATGGCTTCCACATAATTTTTTATATTGCTTCTGAGCATTATATAAAATCCAATATGCAAAGATTATATTTTTAATGAATATATAGAATGTCTAAAAATATTATCATAGGGGCACCTGGGTGGCTTAAGCATCCAACTGCAGCTCAGGTCATGATCTCATGGTTTGTGGGTTCGAGCCTGGCATCAGGCACTGTGCTGACAGCTCAGAGCCTGGAGTCTGCTTCAGATTCTGTTCTCCCTCTCTCTCTGTGCCTCCCCTGCTTGCACTCTGTCCCTGTCTCTCAAAAATAAACAAACATTAAAATTTTTTTAAATATTATCACATATATTAGGTCATCAAGCAGGTATCAACCTATCAACGTTTCACATCAACTTATCTCTATTGTCAGACCATGTTCTCTGAATAAAATGCAATAAAATTAGAAATGAACTTAAAAAAAGAACACTGGATAATTTTAAAATAAAGACACTTCTAAATGCCTCAAATTCCAAAATAAATAATAATTGCAATGTATTTAAGAGTTTTAAATAAATGAGATAATTACTGACAATGGAAAAATATTTACAAAGGGAAAAGAGAGGCACAGTAACTAACACAGTCTTTCGAGATCAGAATATTTTTATAAGTAGTACTTTAAGAAACTCCCACAGGAAGAGTAGAGATTGCTCAGGGAAGGAGCGGAGCATTTATAAGACACATGGCACAGAATATATGACAAGATAATTGTTTACTTGTTTCTTATTTCTTTGTTTTCTATTTTTTCTCATCCAGAAGAGATTCTTTTACAGGGCAAGACCAGACATTTTTTTTTTTTTTGGAATAAAAAGGAAGCTTTTTTTTTCCTTTTCTTCTTGGAAGTTTTAAAAAATGTTTTAAAAACTACATTTGTAGATTACAAGACCTAAGCATTCAAAGGCTAACATGGATTCTTTGTTCTAAATATTAACTCCAACAGTAAAATCCAATACTCAGAAGATTGAACTTGTTTCTTTAAGTCATGACACAGTGGAAAACACAGATCATGCTGTTTAATTATCAGGAAGATGCCTATAGTCTGAACACAGTTTGTGGACCATACAACTGGATATTCATAGCAAATACCATGGACCTGGGCAACAGTAATATATGTCTATTCTCAACAGACACAGCAAGACACAGCAGCAGCAGATGGGACAAAAGATGAACCAGAGATTAAAATAAATTTATCAAGATACATTAGAGAGGCCACCACCAGCCCTCGGTGACAATTCAGAACTCTATGCCCCCTTCTAATGCCACAAAGTTATCATTTCCCCTGCAGCTCAGACACAAGGATAGAAAGAAATTTTATTAAGAAGGGACAATATCCCTGATAAATTTTAAATTGACTAAGCTTAAATGCAGTACTGATTGAGAAATTAACCTTAAGAGATGTTTTAATTTGAATGGCATAGAGTTTCCTTAAAGAGACCAGATCTATTTTCCTCCGTTGAGTGGAAATGAGAGTTTAGGAGCAAGTTGATTGCAATTATAGAAGAAAAAAAAAAACTAAGAAAATTGCAGTTCTTTACATCAGAGTTGTAGCATATAAATTTAAAACAAATGGCTCACGTAAAAGCAGAGTGTGAACTCTTGGTGTGGAAACTGGCTATTTAAGTGTAGCTAAATGCAGGATAGGATGTGGTTAATAAATGAAGACAGCGCACTTAGAAAATCTAATTGGAGGAAATAATAAAGACACATGTTATACGGTCGAATGTGGATTTCATTCTTTGGGCAATGTAGAATTATTTAGGATTTTACAGAGTGGACTAACCACATTATTTAAGAATCAAGTTTATTGAGATATAACTTCCATAACCCCACATTTGCCCTCTTACTGTACACTTAATGAGCTTGGACAAATAGAGTCAGACATACCACCAAAATATTCAAGAATTCCATCACCCAGGAAGTCCCTATACTCTCCTCCATCTCCAGGTCTTAGTACACAGTGACCCATTTGCTCTCACTATAATTTCGCCTTCTCCAAAATGTCTTCTTAATGGATTTATGCACCATGTAGCCTATTTAATCAGATTTCTTTCACTCAGCCTGACACATTTGAAATTCATTCAAAGTGCTGTATGTTATCTTACTTGCCTGTTTCTTTTTTCTGCCAACTTATTCTCCAGGGTATTGATGATATACCATCAATGGAAAGCATGAGCGTGTTTCCAATTTTTTTGTGATATAACAGATATAACTAGAAACATGTATGTAGATGTCAATTTTCATGTCTCAAAATAGATGGAGATTGCTGGGTCATAGGTTGATTACATGTTTATTTGTAATCACAACTGCCAAAATATTTTCCAAAGTGGTCATGTCATTTTGCATCTGCACCAGCAATATATGAGAGTTCCAGTTGCCCTACCTACATGCTATTTGGGTATGTTTTTGATTTTAGGTTTTCTACTAGGTATGTAGGGGTATTTTATTGTGGTTTTAATTTGCATTTTCCTAATGACTAATGATACCAAGCATCTGTATTTTGTTATTATCTTCCCTCCATGTATAGTTTTGATATTATTAACATTATTAACATGGATGCTATTATATGCAATCCATATATGGTTTTGCTCAAGTGTCTTCACACCTTTTGCATACTTTCCTGGGCTCTTTGCATTTCCTGTTACTGACTTTTTGTTTTTTTTAATGTTTTACTCATTTTTTTTTTTTGAGAGAGAAAGAGAGAGCGCACAAGTGGGAGAGGGACAGAGAGAGAGGGAGATAGAGGATCCCAAGCAGGCTCTGTGCTGTCAGTGCAGAGCCTAATGCAGGGCTCCAACCCATGAGTGGTGACCTCATGACCAGAGCCCAAATCAGAAGCTTAACTGACTCAGCCACCCAGGCATCCCTCTTGTTAGTAAGTTATTAGAGGACCTTACATATTTTCATACTACCTTTAGCCAAAACTTTCTCTAAGTTTATGACTTGTCTTTTCAGATCAGCTATGTGTGTTTGAAAGAGCCTGGCTCCAACATTGAATCAACTAGAATGGACAAGATTGGAGGCAGGAAGACTACATGGTTACATTTAATTGGAAAAACTTAACAGAATATAATGATACTAAAGAGAGGGAATCAATAGAACCTATTAATTCAGTCTTCCCAGGAGTTGAAAGAAGAATAAAAATACGAACTAAGCTTTTTTTCCCCAAGCAAATGAAACAAAATTAATTTAACAGAAATTCTGGAAAAAAAAGATTTTTTCGTTTGTTTATTCTATTTTGTTTTCATTTTCAAAATGTGAACTATCATTTACTAGTGTCTAACTCTATTTTTACCAAGACGATATGGTCAGATTCTGACATGCACCATGGTTATAATTCTCTTCTAGGATGTGAAAACTCCAAAGTCAATAAAATGTCATTTTCTTTTTTTTAAATTTTTTAAATATTTATTATTGAGACAGAGAAATATAGCATGAGTGGAGGAGGGGCAGAGAGAGTGGGAGACACAGATTCTGAAGCAGGCTCCAGGCTCTGAGCTGTCAGCACAGAGTCTGATGTGGGGCTCGAACCCACTAACTGTGAGATCATGACCTGAGCTGAAGTCAGATGCTGAACTGACTGAGCCACCCAGGTGCCCCTAAAATGTCATTTTCTTGATAGCTACTCCGATTCACACATTTCACCTCAGTGTGTCCATTCCTGGAAGTGTACTTAGCATATAGGAGGTAATATGAGATTAATGAAAATGTGGATCTATGATTAATGTCATGTATTGATGTGTCTCTATGCTCTTTACCATGTCCTGACCCATATTCTGAGATCTATCTCAAACTTAGCTAATTCCATGTCCACCACCCACCCTATTTCTTCAACTTGGCGCAAATTTACATAATCCTTGTTCTTCTTTCCAATGCCACTGGATCTATATAGTTTCCCAAACTAAAATTTCGTTGCAGCTTCTGTAATTTGCTTCTATGGATGTTAAATACAATTATAAATCTATCTGAGATAAATGTTTATCAGTTTCTGAATATGTTAATAATTTCACCTATAACATATTTTATCCAGTGTCCAAACCTATTCACTATATCCTGTATCCAAAATTCAACTCACTCGGGGCAGGATACAAAAAATTTAAAAAGAAAAATAAAGCAAACACTAAAAACTGTTTCTAAAGGAGGAAAACACATAAATATTCTGTTGAATTGTCCCACTATTTTAACTTGATAGAATTGATAAATGTTTCTCGTTAAAACTGTAAAATTGTGTTTATTCAGCTTTCCAGTCAAAATAAATGTTGTTCTCAAACCTACAGGTTCAGTGAAGCTTATAGAAATCAAACAAAATCCTGCCTGCTTCATAAATTATAAGCACAACCTGTGAGGTAAAGGAACCCATATCTTATTCTGGAATGATATGCGGTGGAAATGTGACAAGTCCATGCAAACAGAAGTTGAAAAAGAGTGTGGTTTTATTTTCATAAACTAGGTGGGCCCTCTCAGGGGAAGGATGACAGAGAGTAAATGTAAAATTATTCCCTATTTCTTCCAGCCTAACTAAGCATGACAAGAAAATGGTGAATATGAATACAAGAGTATAATGGTACATCTGTCTTTATGCCCAATTACATACATTGTTTTATAGGAGGAAAACTAAAACCAACTTGTTTTGACAGAGTATCAAAGTCCTGAGTGGAGTGACCTTTCATCATTTATTCAAACCTCTTTCACATAATCTGCTCTGATACTTTTCAAGTGCATTTGTATTATATTAGTAAATATTTACAATATAATTTTTTAATGTTTATTCATTTATTTTTGAGAGAGAGAGAGTGAGCACACACACGTGGGAGAGAGGCAGAGAAAGAGAGGGAAACACAGAACCCTAAGCAGGCTCTAGGCTCTGAGCTGTAAGCACAGAGTCCGATGCAGGGCTCAAACCTGGGAACTGTGAGAGCATGACCTGAGCAGAAATCGGATGTGTAACTGACTGAGCCACTCAGGTGCCCCTACATTAGTAAGTTTTTTAGTTCATCAAATATAATGACTTTAATTCTTAATATTCTACAACACACTGTAAGGAACATGAATTCCAGTGTTATTTATTTCTAATGTATTACTTGGCTCTGGAATTATGGGTAATGAATAGAAGATGCTAACTGGGGATGACTGGGTGGCTCAGTAAGTTAAGCGTCTTGACTCTTGATCTCAGCTCAGGTCTTGATCTCTGAGTCATGATTTCAAGCTCTGTACTGGGCTACATTCTGAACCCTAATTAATATAAAAAAAATAAAGTGATAATGAATGAGTGAAATTTACTTTGAAAAATCTTAAAGAAAATTTCTCTATTTTGTATTACACATCATGCAAATATTATTAACTAGTTTACTACGTTAAGGTAAATTTGGATTACTTTCTGATCAAAAAGACAAAACTCAATTATCAATGAAAATGTGCATTACCACTTGGCACAACATAACTAAAAACCCCTAAGTATATTCATTTAGGGGCTTATTTATATCCATGTCAATAACACACATGTAGCTATGGAAGTACAATTTTTAAATTTTTAATAAAATAACTTCAAAGTTTCACAATATTATAATGGCTTCTGACAAATCTAACAAGTTAAAATAAGAATTGAAGCTGAATATTGAGCTAAATTTGTTCCTGGTGCTGATTCCTACTAAAAAGTCTAGCATGTATTAGAGTAAATAAAAAGAAATATAACTATATGATTAATGTATTTTTAATATAAGCAATATATATTTCAACAACTAACTATAAAATAGCATTTCATGGGCAAGAATGGATGAACAACCAAAATTCAGAATGTGTGCAGCTTAATTCATTCGTGTCAACTGATGAATTTATGTTGATTAATTTGTGCTGAGTAACATATCTGGAAGAGGAACGTAAGAGAGAGCTCTATGCAAAAGTTTGGTCCTTAGCAAAATTGTACAGATAAATAAGATGGAAACACAATGTAGTTGTTAGGTTTGGAAAATAAGATACTGTCCAATATTGCCAGGGAATAAAATTAGAGATGGAGGTAGAAGGAAATTGCCCTGGAGTATAGGTGGTGGTAAGATGATGTAAAAAGTTATGTATCTAATTACATAATATGGATTTTCAATGTGGATGTTTCATTTTCAAAAACTTCACATAAAAACAACTCTATAGTCACTAGCGTGAGGTGAAGGCCAATGAGCATGCTTCTATGAAAGGAGAGCATGAAGCGTCCCTCATCATCAGGGAAATATAAATCAAAACCACACTGAGATACCACCTCATGACGGTCAGAGTGGCTAAAATGAACAAATCAGGAGACTCTAGATGCTCTTGAGGATGTGGAGAAACGGGCACCCCCCTACATTGTTGGTGGGAATGTAAACTGGTGCAGCCCCTCTGGCAAAGAGTGTAGAGGTTCCTCAAAAAATTAACAATAGAACTCCCCTATGACCCAGCAATAGCACTGCTAGGAATTTACCCAAGGGATACAGGAGTGCTGATGCCTAGGGGCACATGTACCCCAATGTTCATAGCAACACTCTCAACAATAGCCAAAACATGGAAAGAGCCTAAGTGTCCATCAACGGACGAATGGATCCAGAAGATGTGGTTTATCTATACCATGGAATACTACATGGCAATGAGAAACAATGAAATCTGGCCATGTGTAGCAACATGGATGGACCTTGAGAGTGTTATGTTAAGGGAAATAAGTCAGGCAGAGATGGACAGATACCATATATTTGGACATATAGGTGGATTAGGAGGAACTTAACAGAGGACCACGGGGGAGAAGGAGTGGGGAAATAGTGGGGGAGAGGGAGGGTGGCAAACCATAAGAGACTCTTGAATGCCGAGAACAAACTGAGGGCAGATGGGGTGGAGGGAGGGGGGGTGATGGGCATGGAGGAGGGCACTTGTGGGGATGAGTGCTGGGTGTTATATGGAAACCAACTTGACAATAAACTATTAAAAAATAAAAAAAAGAAAGGAGAGCATGGGAAGGTGAATGGAAAACATTCATGGTTACATTGTTCATGTACAGATTAAAATTGTCAGAAGGTGGATGAAAGCAGTTCTCATTGACAAGGCGACATTTGACCATGGATAGAAGGAGAGGTGGTTAGCTGTGAAAATGTCTGCTGAAACAGTATTTCAGAAAGGAAGAGTGAGAAGCGCAGAGTGTAAAGAACACAAATTCAAAGTCCCCAAGGTCAGCGCGTACCTGGTGTATTTTTAGGGATAGCAAAGAGGCTTGGTTGACTGGAGCAAAATGACTGGTATGAAGTAATCTGTCTTACTAGTGTCAATGAAGACAGATCTTGTGGGTTCTTGTAAGCAATGGTAGATACTTGGGAATTTATTCAAAATTAAATGGGGAACTATTATAGGTTTTGACTAGAGCATGTTTAGCATTTGATTAAAAAGGATTACTCTGACATATTAAAAACCAACTGTAGAGAAGCAATTCTAAAAGGAAGGAAGCCAGTTAGGAGGCTTTTGCAGAAATTAAGGGGAGGCGATGGTCTCTTTGGACCTGGATGTTAGCAGTGGAGATGGGTACAAATGTTTAGATTCTGCCACATTCTGAAGATTGAATCAGAGGTATATTCTTCTAGATTGGATGTGATGTGTTAGGCACCAAAAAGAGTCCAATACTAGGACAAGGTTTTTAAGCCTCTCCAAATGAATGCATGGAATTGCCTTGAGTATGAAACGTCTGTCAGTAGAATCCACTTTGAGTTAGAATATCTACGTGGGGCATGTGAATTTGCAAAGATCTGTTCGACATGTAATTAGAAAATCTGAATAGATATTTGAATGTATATGCATGGAAGTCCAGAGAAATCTTAACTGGAGATAAAAGTTCCTGGATTATATGCATATGGTTGATAAGGCTGATGATATTACCAAAGAAGTGCACAAAAATGTGAATAGTACCAAGGTCTGAATACTGGGCACTTCAACATGAAAGGGGTCAGGGAACAGAGAAGGATCTAGTATATAAGCCTGAAATGGAATAACAGGAAAAGAACCATGAGTGTGGTATCATAGAAGTCAATGTGGCATGTCGTATGGCATGTGTATGAAGGAGAAAGGAGTGCTTAATTGGGTCAAATGCTAATACATCAAACTAGAAAAGGATTGGACTCTGACAGGTGGGTTTAGCAAGTGGAAGTCATTTGTTCCTCTGGCAAAGCATGTTTGGTGGAATCCTGTGAGTGAAATATTGCTGATTTGGATTTAGGAAGTAAAGACAGGCTTCCCCTTCCCTTCTGGAACAATTCAAACCTGAAGTCATTAGGAGGGGCTTGACAAGATGAGTATCTCCACTGGTGGGAAAATAGTTACAGTGGCTCAGAGCAGGGCGGTAGATCCTGAGCAGATGGAGAAAGTGTTATGTGGGCAGGGAGGAGGGCATTGAAGCACATGCAGTGTTTGGAGGGCATTCTTGAGAAAAGGCATCAAGCATGGAGTGTTAGCCTCAGGGTGGGATGACATGGCAGTAGACACCGCCCAGGCAGCCTAAAGTCACAGCATGAGGAGGGCATGTATGCAGGAGAAGAGACAATGATGGTTATGAGAGATAGGACACATACAAGGAGATTGCTAAAAATATTTTGTGCATGTTGGGGGGGGTGGGCAGGGAGGGAGACAGAATCTCAAGTAGGCTCCACATTCAGAATATAATTAATGAAAGGCTTGATCTCAGACCATGAGGTCATGACCTGAGCTGAAATCAAGAGTCAGATGCTTAACTGACCGACCACTCAAGCACCCCCTAAAAAATATTTTAATGTTCACAGGAGCCACGTTTCTTACTACCAGAAAAAAGAGTAACAAATAACACTAGAATAAACCCTGGTATTAGGTTGAAATGGGAGGTATTAGTGTGAACTCATAGTTTTCAATGTAAAGCAATAGATAATAAATAAAGAAATAAACAAGCATAGAAAGGTGAACACACACACACACACACACACACACACACACACTTCTATCTGCTAAGAGGGCTCAGGCAGAAACACCCCTATAGCTATGAGCAAAACCAGCACCTGGATCCTGGTTTCCTAACATTATTTTCTACTGAAAAGGAAACAGACACCTTGAGGAAATAGGATTCCAGGCCAGTTGGAGGACCAGGTAGGAACTCTCTGACCCTTTGCCCCTGACCCCCTCTCTCCTCTCTGTCAAATAAACACTAAACAAACATACAAACAAACTACTGGGGGTGCCTTGGTGGCTCAGTCGGTTAAGTATCCGACTATAGCTCAGGTCATGATCTTGCAGTTCATGGGTTTGAGCTGTGTGCTGATAGCTGAGAGCCTGGAGCCTATTTTGGGTTCTGTGTCTCCCCCTTTCTCTGCCCCTGCATCTCTCTCTCTCTCTCCCCCTCCATCTCTCTCTCTCTCTCGTCCCCCCCTCTCAAAAGTAAACATTTCTTTAAAATTTTTGAATAAAACAAAACTGTTGATAGAACTTGGGATCTGGAGATTAGAAGGTAATAATGCACCATGGTAAATTTCCTGATTTTGTGGTTATGCATAAAAATATCCTGGTCTGTATGAAATATGCATTAAGCTATATAGAGGTGATAGTGCATCATATCAGCAACTTACTATCAAACAGTTCTGGAAAAAAAATTTTTTTTGGTATTACACCAGCAACTGCATGGTAAGTTTAAGATACTTTCAAGTAAAAATAGAAATAAAAAATGGACAGAATTAGAAATAGCAAATGCTCATTCAAAGGGTTTCAAACTGCAGATAAAAATGAGGACAATCATATTGGGGGTTTTGAAGATAATAAAGCTCATTCTTGATGATGTTGAAGACGAGGTGGAGACGCTAGAGGCATTTGAGGAAAGATTCCTGGATTAAAAGATACAAAATTTGAAGTTATAAAAATAGAGTCATTAAAAACAGGGAGTGGCTGAGAGTCATGTTATTGATGATTCTGACTTATCCAGAAAAAATCGTTTGTTGAGTTTCTAAGGTAGGTATACATAAACGGTAAGGCAAACAGAGAAACAGGTTAGCTCTGTGTCATGATTCTGGTTTTCACTCCTGCTTCACACATCTAGGTGTGATCGATGACACCTGCCATCACCAGTCTGTGCCTCAGTTTTTTTTTTGTTGTTTTTTTTTTTTATTTCTAGGAGAGAGAGAGAGGGAGGGAGAGAGGGAGGAAGAGAGAGAGACAGCGTGAGCAGGGGAGGGTCAGAGAGAGAGGGAGATACAGACTCTGAAACAGGTTCCAGGCTCTGAGCTGGCAGTCAGCACAGAGCCCGACGCGGGGCTCGAACCCACGAACCGCGAGATCATGACCTAGGCGAAAGTCGGACGCTTAATCGACTAAGCCACCCAGGCGCCCCTGTGCCTCAGTTTTTACACGCATAAGATGGAGATACCAATAAAAGTGTTACGAAGTTTAAATTAGTTAATATATGAAAAACCTTTAGGTACCCTGGCATAGCGTAAGCCCTCAGTGTTAGCCTTACCAGAGGTGTTACAATCATCAGGACTAGCAAAAATCCTCTTCCTGTCGTTAGTGAATCCGTTTTAAAATATTCTTGGTGACGAAACAATTTCAGAGCTTCGGAACAGTCAATTGGTTAGATTTTCTGTTTATCTGCAACTCCTTGGAGAAATCAAGGACTACTTCTCTGGACAGAAATACTGCCAGTAGGTTTGTTTGCTTCAACTGAAAGTGAGCAGCACAAGGGAAATGAAAAGATTGTTTCTTCCAACTCTGTCAGTAGACTTCTGCTAAAGGAATTGATGAAAAAAGTGCTTCGTTTTGGAAATGGAGTGGTCATAATGATAGGTCTACCTTCAAGAAAACACAGATATGATGATGTCCAGATCATTCTCACCAGCACCATGGACCGTTTACATGTCGGAAACATTTGGATGTGGAAGAGCTGGGAATTATAAGAGCGCATATCACACAAATATGGTGATTTATTTTGTGTCCCATTTGTGCAGGCTTACTTTTGAAAATATATATCTATTTTGCTGGTAAAATATCCATTAAAATTATTTTTAACATGTATTCACCTTTGAGAGAGAGAGATATAAGAGCATGAATGGGGGAGGGTCAGAGAGCAAGGGAGACACAGAATTTGAAGCAGGCTCCAGGCTCTGAGCTGTCAGCACACAGTCGGAAGTGGGGCTTGAACCCACAAATCGTGAGATCATGACCTGAGCTGAAGTCGGCTGTTTAACTGACTTAGCCATCCACGCTCCCCTAAAATGTCCATTTCTATGTATCAGCTGTATTTCCTAAATGTATCAGTGCTACGTGAAATTGTAACCAGCATTTATTTAAAGTGCATATGAAATGTTTATTTAAATAAGAACAATTTCAAAATTACTACATCTTCTATATTTCAAGATGAGTATAAAACATTCATTTCAATTTCTTATAAACCAACTATGTATAAAACGCTAAATCAGTATTATTTTTCTTTGAAAGCATTACTTTAACATTACTAGGAAAAACATAATTAATAGAATTTAATATAGTTCTGTCTTTAAAGGGAAACATAAAAAAATAGCATTAGTTGGAGCCCCTGGGTGGCTCAGTTGGATAAGCGTGTGACTTCAGCTTAGGTCGTGATCCATGGTTCATGAGTTTGAGCCCTGCATTGGGCTCAGTGCTGCCAGCTCAGAGCCTGGAGCCTGCTTTGGATTTTGTCTCCCTCTTTCTCTGCCTCTCCTCCACTCATGCTCTGTCTCTCTCTCTCTCCCTCTCTCGAAAAAAATTAAAAATTTTTAATAAAAATAAAAATATGCATTAGTTAATTTTTTACATAGATCACATGTCAAATAAATGAGTTGTATTTTCTCGAGAATGCCCTAAAACTTTGAGAATCTACTTCTACCTAATGTGTAGTAATAGAAATCACATTTAGTCTCCTCCCAGTAACAGCAACAAAACCAGACAAAAATATATGTGAAATCGTGATTTTCCAGACAGCAGACATCAGGCAATGAATGACACTAATCCCTAACAGGAAGGAAGGAAATGAGGTTAGCTCCATTGTTGCCCAGTTCACCAATTTAAGAGAATTTTCAGACAGCAAGGAAAGAAAAGAAAGGCAACAAAAAGTATTTCAAGAAATAGTGATGAAAACATTTTCAAAATTGATGCAAACTACGACCTCACAGATCCAAAAATCATAATGGACTCTAAATATAAGAACCATGAAGAAAACCACACCAAGATACACTGTACCAAATGTCTCAAAATAAAGTGAGAAAGTCTTGAAAGCAGGCAGAGACAAAAAGGCAAAACAAACAGAAGAAGAATAGCAGATTTCTCACTGGAAATAGTGTAAGTGAGGAGACCGTAAACTAAAATCTCTAAAGTATGAAAGAAAAGAAAATGTCAACATATAATTCTACACAAATACATTTCAAAAATGAAGGCAGAAACGTTTTCAAACATAAAAACAGCTGGCAGATTTTTTTTCCCTGACAGACCTGCACTATAAAAAAATTGAAAAGAAGTCATTGAGGCAGAAGAAAAACGATACCAGATGGAAAGAGGAATCTTCCCCAAAGAATGGAAAGCACTGGAAATGGTACCTATAGGTTTATGGTTACATCTGGTTAAAGTTTGGTTAAATTTATGGTTAGGTTTTATGTTTCTTATTTATATTTCTCTTAAATATGACTATATAAACAAGTATTATGTGTGTTCTGCAATAGACATAAAATTGTATCATATGAAAACAATTGTGCAGTAATTGAAAAAATACAAATGGAATTATGAGTTGAGGTGAAGTAGAGCACAAAGCTTATTTTTCTTTCTATAAGGATATTTATGTGTTCCAAGCGCCACTTTCTGAAAAGAGTACTATACTGATTGAATCACTTAGAGCAGTTTTACCAATGTCACATACATTTATGAATTAAACCAGGGAAAGCCAATGTCTTAATGATGCTGAGTAACTTTATTACAAAATCTTGGTTTGCTTTTCCCTTTATGTCCAATTTTAAATTTTATATTTTCTTACATAGGGCAGGCACATTGTTAGCTTATTCCCATATAACCTAACTTTGTTTTGCTGTTGTAAAAATGTCTTATCATCAGTGATATTTTCTATCAGGTTGGTAGTAAACATGAAATCAACTGCTACCATAAATTTTGTTGGCCACTGTGTGTATGCCGTCAAATTATTCTTTGTACTGTTTTTAAGATAAATCTTCTCTCTAGGGTTTTCTACGTAAATGACTACCACTGGTAATTTTTTTTCCCATTTCTTACCTTTTATAATATTTCATTTTACTTCTGTGTTCAACTAAATGTTAAAACTTCCAGTTGAATAGTTAACAGTTTTGACAGAGAGGCAGTGGGCATTTTTCTTAACTTTAAAATGAATGGCAGATATTTTCCCCATTAAAAATAATCTGAAAGAGATAAGTAAATACCTACATATAGTTGATGGATTTTTTAAAATCAAGATTATTGAATTTTTTCAAATGCTTCTCAGTACCTATGGATATAATCATGTGATTTATATTTCCTTAGATTCATTGGTATATTTTATGGAAGAGAAAGTATCATTTTCTAACTGTGGATAAAGCCACTCTAATTGATGCTTCCATAATAAAACACTGACACATTTGAAATGTAACAATTTTAGGGGCACCTGGGTGGCTCAGTTGGTTGAGTGTCAGACCTCAGCTCAGGTCACGGTCTCGTGGTTGGAGACTTCAAGCCCCACATCGGGCTCGCTGCTGTCAGTGTACAGCCCGCTTTGGATCCTCTCTCCCCGTCTCTCTCTGCCTGCCCTGCTTGTGCTCTCTCTCTCTCAAAAATAAATAAACATTAAAAATAAATAAAATGTAGTCATTTTAATTTCCTCTAATTTTGAAAATATTAAAAAAAAATTCTTTGCCTAAGTTGACACAAAATGAGTGTAGCCAGCTTCTGTTACCAGCCAGCGCTATTATAACATCATTGACTTAGTCTCGATGCCATACCATTCATCCCCGGGACTCACTCAGTCCGTAACTAGAAACTGGTACCTCCCACTCCCCTTTTGACCATCTCTCCCCAACCCCTTACCCTGCAGCATCAATTTGTTCTCTGTATTTATAGATCTGATAGGTCAGATTCTGTATTTTGTTTATTTAATTGTTTTGTTTTTTAGATTCCACAGGAGAAAAATCATATGGTGTCTGTCTTTCTAGTCTGACTTAATTGCTCTTCCCTTTGTCGGTTTCTGTCATCACCCCACCCACTTCCAGACATTTTTTTTTGGACACATTTTTGAAAATTATTTCCTGTAATATTTAAACTGGTGGTATAATTCCATATACTAAATTTAAGATATACTTATCATTTTTCACATAAAGCCTTTTCCCGGAACATGTTTCCTAGATGGCCATGATATTCTGGACGTTTCACCACTGGGAAAAGTTGCCACCGTGATCTGACACTGGCCAAAGTGCGCTTTGCGGGGGAAAGGACACAGGCTTGCTGTTCCTGAAGGAATCGAATGTTGGCTCTGCTTTTTCATAAACACATACATGAGGGCAGTTGACTAACCTAATAGCTCAAAGCTGTGATTAAAGTACTAACAAGAGAAGCAAGCACATTATGTTGTTATTATAGTCTCATTACTAGGGTCACGTCGATCCCACTCTGAGTCTGGCTTCAGTGATGCAAGCCTGTTTTCCGCATTTTTCAAGATTTTTTTCTTCTTTTTTCGCATAAAAATCTACAACAGCCTTTTGAAGAAATTGCTTTCACACAAACTGACAAACTGTGTCTAAACAGAGAGTTCCCAGTTACAACATCTGGCTTTGTTTGTGTCTATGTGAGCTAAGTAGGGAGGATTCAGCCACCCAGAGGGTCGTCTGCCTAGTCAGCAGGCCAGATGGAGCCAAGGGCAGAGTGAGGAACAGAAGGTGTGAGGGAAGAGACAGACTGTCAAACACCAGGAGAGGAAAACACTGGAGAACAAGAAGAGAGAGAGAGAGAGAGAGACTGCAGCAACACGATAACATAAGGAAGTATGGCACAGGTAGGTGTGCTCTCCAGTACTTTGTGTAGGAGAGACTTTAAGGCTGTAGAAAAGTGGAGGGTTGGGCACCTGGGTGCCTCAGTCAGTTAAGCGTCCGACTTTGGCTCAGGTCATGATCTCACGGTTAGTGGGTTCAAGCCCTGCGTTGGGCTCTGTGCTGACAGCTCAGAGCCTGGAGCCTGTTTCTGATTCTGTGTCTCCCTCTCCCTCTGACCCTCTCCTGCTCGCGCGCTCTCTGTCTCTCTCTCAGAAAAAAAAAAAAAAAAAAGTGGAGGGAACTGGACCTTTCAAATTTCTTGAAAGTCCTCTAAAATCACACGCACACACATTCATGCCGCTCTATTTTTCTTTTTTTTTTTTCCCAAACTTAGCCACTGAATTGCATTTTCTGTATCCATCTAAGCTGCTGTTCTTCCTACAGGACAATAGTAGTTATCTGACTTCTTGAAAATCATGGAGTAAAGGGGTGCCTGGGTGGCTCAGGTGGTTAAGCATCTGACTTCAGCTCAGGTCATGATCCCACAGTTCATGAGTTCGAGCCCTGCATCAGGCTCTCTGCTGTCAGGGCAGAACCCACCTCAGAAATTCTGTACCCCTCTCTTTCTGCCCCTCCTCACTCTCCCTCTCTCAATAATAAACATTACAAAAATAATAAAAAGAAATAATATCATGGAGTAGGTTACCTGTGAGTAAACTAATGATCCTACATACAGGAAATTTGCTAAAAACATGTGGAAGAACTTACAATATGACCTAAACAAAGCTCACTTTGTTTTTTGAGGAATAAAAATTTAGTTTTCCTATTTGTCCCCTGAATTGGCTAGGGCAATTTAAAACAAGGTAACAGATCTTATTCCAATTTTTCTTACACTTCACACATGGAAAAGCATGAATCAATATTTTCCTCTCAACAACAACAAAAATACTTACTTTCAGATGAATTAGTAGAACAAGTAGTGATGCCCCTCTAACTTCCCCCTCTTAAAACCAGGATGAGTATTTAATTTTCTAATAACTGTGACTGGCAAGTGGACATTGACACCTTTTAAACAATGGCTTCATTTTTGATTGGGCAGAGGCAGAAGCCAAGGAGTTCAGTCATAGCTCGATAAGTAGTTATGAAATCAGGCAGGCTACAAGACCACAGCAGTCCCCCAAGCCCAGGAATCAATTCTTGGTCAACATTTTTCTTACCCCTCCCTGCCCCCGTTGCTCTAAGATCATTGACATAAGGGACGAGGTTTTATGTTTATATGGGCTTACTTGTACCGAAGTTCAAGTCATTAAAAATAGCTGCCTAATTCTCATTAACTCAACCATTTTAATTTGCTAACTGAGACGATATTTACTAATCCTTGGATTAGCAATGCTCAATACAACATGATTACTGTTTGCTAATCAGAACTTCTGTGTGATAACAGGAAACTGACATTTGCTCTTGTGTCTTTTCACACTCCTGCACCCGAGTGTTCATTAGCAGCTCCGGGAAATATCCTTCAAAATTGAAGGAGAAATAATGATTTTCAGATAGACAAAAACTGAGAATTAATTGCCAATAGATTTGCCCTCAAAGAAATGTTAAGGACGACTTTCAGGCAGATGTATTAACAAAACTTGACAGAAAGAAGAATTCACACAAAAACACAGAAATGAGGTGAATAAAAATAAAACATATTTCATTATTTTAACTGTTCTAAAAGGAAACTATTTGCAACAGAAGAGTAGTGATGTGTGTTTGTAGCACATGTTAAAATAAAACACATGATAAAAAATGTATATAGCATAGAGATAGGCATTGGGAATTTACTAATGTAAGGTCCTTAGCTCTAGATATGATGTAGTATATAACATTGTTTGTAAATTCTTATTGTTTAAAGATGTAGACCGTAAGCTCTGGAACAACATTTCAAATATTTACAAGCTATAAATAAATAGTATATGTAAAATATAAAAAATCTGATTAACCAAAAACGGCAGAAAAGGAAAAAGAAACAAAGAACAGGTTAAAAAAAAAAAAAGGAAGCAGCTATCTAAATGGTATTTTAATCCAACCTTATCAATACTGCTATTAAATAATCTATTAGTACCAATGAAAATACAGAGCTTGCAGAGAAGATCAAAGAGAAATACCCAACTGCAGGCAGTCTATAAGAAACTCACATTGAAAATAAAGGCATGAATAGGTTAAAAGAAAGCTGATAGAAAAGATCTAACATGCAAACCCAATTTTGTTTTTTAACAAAAGAATTAAAACCGCTATCTTAATTCAGACATAATAGACTTCAGAACAAGGAATTTACCAGAACTAAAAAGGGAGATTATGCAGTTATAAAGGGGTCAGCTCTCCAAGAAACTTAAACACTCTGAACACGTATGGACTAATCACAGAGCTTTAAAAACTATGCAACAACCTTTGCTAGAGCTAAAGGGAGAAATATACCTGTCTATAATTATAGTCAGAGACAACACCATTCTCCCTAATTGATGGAATATATATACAGAAAATCTCTCCGCCAGTGAAGATTTCCGATTTCTATTACTCAGACACAAAATCTGATGATATCTTTAATTTCTCCCTTTCCAACATCTCATCTCTACATAACATTTATATATTTTATAAGCCAGTTCTAGAGGAAGAGGTTTGTAATCTGAGAATCATAAAAAGTTGGAAAGCCACACCTGCATACCGGGGGATGATTACTCTCTATCTGTTAATGATAAACAACCAACAGATTTATTAAGTAGCAATTATTAGAAAACAAGACTTTAACTTGGTGGGGGGAAGCACATTTCTTTCCATCTATGTCATCAAGATTATCACGTAGAGAGTAATGCATATGAAAATATTACTAAGCCTTCCTCATAGAACAATTGCTGGTGTCTTCACCAGCACACACACAGAAAAAAAAACCTCACTAATACTAAATTTGAAAGAGTTGCCTGCATTCCAGGTCACTTTAAGCTGTTTCACTGACATCAGCAATATGTTCCTATTAGATATGTAAGCTTCCTTGGCTATCTGTAATAACACGTCCTACAAGACAGGGTCATTTTCTTTTTCTTAGCTGTATACACCATAAGGAACAGAAGCAAAAGATTAGATTACACTGTTTTTATTTAAACACTTCACTGATGACTCATTATCTTAAAGGTTTACTTTTGGTTTGTTTTTACCTTTCGGAAACTAACAACATAACTTTGATTATGACAGTGTAATTTCTTCTGCTTTAAGATAATGTCATAAAGGTAACAAGTCACTCCGAATTTATCTGTAACTAAAATATTTTAAAGAAAATCTCACCATGACTTGGCTATTGTTGATAATGCAGCTATAAACATAGGGTGCATATGTCCCTTCGAATCAGTGTTTTTGTATCCTTTGGGTAAACACCTAGTAGTGTAACTGCTGGATCATAGGGTAGTTCTATTTTTAACTTTTTAAGGAACCTCCATACTGTTTCCAGGATGGCTGTACCTGTTTGCATCCTCACCAACAATGTGAGAGGGTTCCCCTTTCTCCACATCCTTGCCAATATCTGTTGTTCTCTGTGCTGCTAAATGTAACCATTCTGACTGGTGTGATGATAAGTGGATAAAGATGTGTTTGTGTGTGTGTGTGTCTGTTGTGTGTGTGTATACACACACATATATATACAATATACATACTATACATGCATATATACGTATACATATATATACATATACATATATATAATGGAATATTACTCAGCCATAAAAAAACAATGAACTCTTGCCATTTGGCATGACATGGATGGAACTAGAGTTATTATATTAAGCAAATTAAGTCAGAAAAAGACAAATACCATATGACTTTACTCATATGGTATCTAAGAAACAAAACGGATGAACGAAAGGAAGAAAAAACTAAAGAGAGGGAGGCAAACCATATGAGACTATTAACCATAGAGAATAAAACTGAGGCTTGCTGGAGCAGAGCCAGTCAAGGGATGGGCTAAATGGGTGATGGGCAATAAGGAGGGCAATTGTCATAATGAGAGTATTCTATGTAAGTGATGAATCACTAAATTCTACTCCTAAAACCAATATTATACTATATGTCAACTAGGTAGAATTTAAATAAAAACTTGAAACAAAGAAAGAAAAGAAAACCTTGACAAATTAAATTTTAAAAAAGGCCTTGTAATATTTGAGAGATCTATAAGAATAGTTTACTTCTGAAAGCAGAAGTACAGAGTGGTTAAAGAACAGAAGAGTCCCTAAAACCCAAGTCTATTGTTAACCTGGATAGAAAGTTGATGGTGGGCTAGGTCTTATCATGAGGTGACTGAAGCTAAAGCAGTTTCCATGTATCAAGAAAGAGTAAAGGGCATGGGTGCCTAGGTGGGTCAATGGGTTGAGAGACTGACTCTTGGTTTCGGCTCAGCTCATGATCCCAGGGTCATGAGATCTGGCCCTGTGTCCACCTGTGGAGCCTGTTTAAGATTCTCTCCCTCTGCCCTCTCCCCAATTTGTACTCACTTTCTCCAAAATTTTTTTAAACTAATAGAAATATTTTAAAAAGAATACAGGGAAGCCAAGCAAGGCAATAAAAGCAAGGCAGATGACATATAAATATGACTGTCCAAATCTACCATCCAAGTTTTTAATAATTAAACTGAGAGATGAGCATGTGCGTGTTGGCTGGGTTAGATACAGGAATGAAGATGACTGCATGAAGATGGAGCTTTTCAACAGAATAATGTAGAATGTTCATCCCTATCACATGTACTTCTGAGTTGGCTGCACCTGGAAGTGAAGAATAGTATTGAGTTTTGTAAGATAAGAAATAAAATTAAAGCTCCAATTATTCACCACTGCTTTAAAAAAATAAAATCTGTGATTCCACCTCTTTCTTCACCTACGTTATTTCATTCTCCACTTCTCTCCTGGTCTACTCACACCCTAGCTCTGACTCTTCTGCTTATTCACAGTATTGCTATGTATTGCTTAGCAAATATCACTTTTCAACACTCAGCTTGAGTTCAAGCCTCCCTACTTGCTCCAGCCCTCATTCAGAGCTCGCTGAAAACTTCATTGTGGCTGCACACTTTTAAAAAAACACAGGATAATTCGTCACAGTTGTTTATGTATGTGGCAAAGTCTGTTCTTTTTTTTTTTTTTTAATGTTTTATTTATTTCTAGGAGAGAGAGACAGCTTGAGCAGGGGAGGGTCAGAGAGAGAGGGNTCAATTCATTAATGTCTAGGATTCCTTTATATGTGTATTTCCTGGTTCTGGATCAATACCCAGCATATAGTAAGTACTTAATACCTGTTGAATGCATTTAAAGGCAGTCAAACGAGGAAAAGGGACTATTGCTTGGACGCAGAAGTATTCTGAGAGAGAAGACAAAGCCTTGGAGTACGGAACAAGTATCAATTGGCTTGATTCCATTGCAAAATGCAGGGGTTGGCATTTATTATCTTTAGAGCTCTGAAGTTTTATGTCTACCTGTTTTTCCTCCACACACATATTTAAATATACACCTGGTAATTTGATTTTACAAATTGAGAAAAAACCAATGCCATACTTTTAAAAATTACTATATAGTATATATATGCAATATATATATATATGAAATCAATATACATATAAAAATACTTGGCAATTTTACATGCGTAAGATAAATCTTATTTTATGTTAAAATTAAGTTGAATTTTATTCCATTCAAAAAACTCTTCCTTTTACTCAGAAAAGAGTGCTAGCTATAAAATAACTTGTAACTTTTACCTACATCTGTGAGGATGTCTAGTTTTATGGGTAAAATAATCATAGTGCTATTTGAATATTATTCTCTTAGATAGAAACTCATGTTTAAACATCATGGTATCATTTTCTATCATGATATTTGAATGGTTTACATTTCTCTTTATTATTACCACGATATGGCTCTCAATGTCTATTATATGCCATTTGAAATCTATGAGATTATTTAAAATCATAGGCTAGGGTTCCCTAGCCTCAAGTTTTACATTATAAAGTTTATCTAACATATTATATTTTTAACTACCAGTGTCATGAGTCTAAGCCTCAAGAGATATTATGCATACATTCCCACATTCATGTTTAAAAAGGAATAGAAAATGTTCCAAGACGACTTTGTACACATATATGCATGCTTGAGAGATGCCAGCGCTGCACGCTTCTCATGGTGCACAGAAGTTTTCTTTTGGTATTTCCTTAAATATTAACACCCTCAATTGTTTTAGAAACAGTCTCAGAGCAGTTTCAAATATGAAAATGAGTCCAGTATTATAATATTCTAGTCTTTCTGCCTTTTATTTTCTAGCCCTTCTGCAACTTAAATTGTTTGAAATCTATTTTAATTTTGAAAATTTTGACTACATCATACTGAATTTATTATATTATATTATTTCTTTCCTAAGGCCAGAAAATTGTCTGGTTAAGTACAAGAAATAGTGATACACTAAGAAAATTACTTTCGTTGCGAGTTCCATTTTCTTTCTTTATCTGAGTGACTATTTTTTCCTCCTATTTGTTTCCTCTGCATGTGATTCTTCATGAAAATGATGAGACCAGGAAGACAGGATGGTGGCCAACATATTGGGCTCCAGATCTTGGCTCGTCACTCTTCTTTTGTTCACACCACTATCAACACTAGGAGGTAAGTATGACTTGCCTTTCTGGCTTGGTTACCTTTTTTCCTTCATAGAGATAGCATTTGCAGGAGAGTTCAAAGTTTTATTATAAGAAAAAAATCTAAGATGGAACAGATAAGCATGCCTGACTATATTGGCCCCCTAATATAGTTCTATTAGGTCTGCAGGTTATGACTGTAAATGAATGGAATTCCCCTTAACACAGCACTGCACATTTCCATGCCCTCATTTTTTCTTGTTTCTAACCTGGAAGGGATATTTTAAACCTAGTGTGGAAACATTTAAGTTCTTTCTTCATAATGTGAGTATACTCCATGTGCATTAATTTCACTGGCATTAGTGTTCTCATAGGGATGGGTATTCTCTACTTTCCATAAGTGAGCTTTCCAGAAACTCATTCAAGGAGTGCCTGAGTGGCTCAGCTGGTTAAGCACCAACTGTGGCTCAGGTCATAATCTCATGGTTCCTGAGTTCGAGTCCCGATTGGGGCTCTGTGCTGAGAGTTCAGAGCATGGAGCCTGCTTCAGAGTCTGTGTTTCCCTCTCTTTCTGCCCCTTTCCTTGTATGTCTCTCTCTGTCTCTCTCAGAAAGAAAACAAATAGGGCACCTGGGTGGTTCAGTCAGTTGGGTGTCCGACTTCAGCTCAGGTCATGATCTTGGGGTTCGTGAGTTCAAGCCCCACATAAGGCTCTGTGCTGACAGCTCAGAGCCTAGAGTCCGCTTTGGATTCTGTGTCTCCCTCTCTCTGGCCTTCCCCCACTCACACACTGTGTCTCACAAATGAATAAAGCTTTAAAAAAATCAAAAATAAATATTAAGCAAAACTTTTATTTTTTTTAAATATTAATTAATTGATTTATTTTTTAATTTACATCCAAGTTAGTTAGCATATAGTGCAATAATGATTTCATGAGTAGATTCCTTAATGCCCCTTAACCCATTTAGCCCATCCCCCCTCCCACAACCCCTCTGGTAACCCTCTGGTTTTCTCTATATTTAAGAGTCTCTTATGTTTTGTCCTCCTCCCTTTTTTTTTTTTATGTTGTATCATCTATGCAAAGTTTATTCTCAATACATCGTTTAACATATGATAAATTGTCTATCTACTTTTTGTTGTTTTTTTTTTAATAGTTTATTGTCAAATTAGTTTCCACATAACCCTTTTTAAAAGCTCATGCAAGCAGAGGTACGATTATATGCATACATGGCCAATGTAGATATTTCAAATCCTTAAATTTTCATTGCAGATAATGTGGGGGGGGGCACAGCGTAAACATATTACCACTGTACAAAGAATAGCCAGTAACTTTATTGATTTATTGGCCTGGAATTCAGATAAATATCACATATGGAAAACAAACAAAAAACACAAAAATATCTTGAGACATTACAAGGATATATCAAAAGGTTAGTCAGAAAAAGAAGTTTATATATTCTTTTAAAAAAATTTTTAAAGTTTTTTAAATGTTTCTGAGAGAGAGAAAGAGAGAGACAGACAGACAGACAGTGTGAGCAGGGGAGGGTCAGAGAGAGAGGGAGACACAGAATCTGAAACAGTCTCCAGGCTCTGAGCTAGCTGTCAGCATAGAGTCTGACAGGAAGCTCAAACCCATGAACTGTAAGATCATGACCTTAGCCGAAGTTGGACACTTAACTGATTGAGCCACCCAGGTGCCCCAAAGTTTATGTATTCTTATTAACAAGAGTTCAAAAGAAAGTATGATCCTACACAATAGTTAGAAAAACTGAAGACAGAAGCTTAAGGGTCACCTGGGTGGCTCAGTCAGTTAAGTGTCCTACTTTGGCTCAGGTCATGATCTCATGGTTCATGAGTTCAAGTCCCACACCGGGCTCTCCGCTGTCAGTACAGAGCCCACTTAGGATCCACTCTGCCCCCTGTTCTCCCTGCCCCTAACATCCTCTATTAAAAATAAACATTAAAAAGAAAGATGAAAGTTTAAGAAAGGTACCTCTGAAGATGTGGATAGCGGCTGCCCAAAGTCAGATATACCCGCATGAAGGTCTTGGACTAGAGTATAGAGATGCAGGTTGAAAAGGGAGTTTGTGGCGAAATCTGCAGTACTCACCACAAGGGCAGACTGGAAGCTGGGGGTAAGTCCCAGAAGCTCCTGCACTTGCTACACAGGGCTTCATGAACCAACGTTGAAATCAACAAACTGATGAAGCCTCTGAGAAAATAAGTCAGGCAGAGAAGGACAAATATCATATGTTTGCACGTATAGGAGGATTAGGAGGAANAATTTTCATCACTGGACTTTTGTAACTTAGGTGCCCCATGTGTAGTTCTGGGTAGAGTTAATTAGTTAAATGTTCTATTCTTGATTTGGGCTCAGACCATGATCCCACAGTCGTGGGATGGAGCTCCCCCGACTGGGCTCCATGCTGAGTGTGGAGAATGGTTAAGATTCTTTCTCTCTCTCTTCCCCTACCCTGCCCCTCTCCTCCACTCCTGCTCTCCCCCCGACACCTCAAAAAAGAACCACACAAAAACAGTGACTGGGAAGGGACGGAAGTGGTGGTTAGGGTGCCAATTTGATTGTAAGGTTACAAAGAATCTTTTTTTTTTTCTGTATGCTGTAACAAGTCTAAGAGCAGTAGGGTTATGAAAAGTCTAACACAAACATGAAACCTGAAGAACTACACTGAGCAGACTTGGAGGTGAGACTGATTAAGCAATCACGATTGAAATCACTAGAGAGGAGTTTTTCTACAGAAAGAATTAAAGGAAGCAGAAACCAAGAGAGGCAGATGTGAGAAACCAGGTTATCTTAGAAAGAAAAGAAAAGGATGGGATTAGTGACTTATGGAACTTGACCAGAAATTGTACGCTGGGACCAGATAAATTTTGTTAGACCCTTGTGACACATTTCTCTCCGCATTTTCTGGTTAATGTAGATCTGGTACTTGCAACAAAAAATACATTGACCAAGAAAATTGTCCTGGCTCAATTATGTTCCTTTCCTGTCATGCAATTAACTAACATCCCTCTTCAGTTTTTAAAAGTCAATTAGCATAGACTGTAAATGGACAAACTGTAGAGATAAGCTATGTAGATTCACATTTCAGCTCTGCCACTTAGAGTAGCTCAGGAGAGTCACCTACTTACCTTACCTATCTGTGCTTAAGGTTTTCATTTATCCATTGAGGACATTGTTATTGGAAGGTATTAAAAGACTCAAATGATTAACTATTGGTACAATTCTTAAGAGAATACCTAGTAAGCTGCAAGTCATTTTTGAGCTAACAACAACAGATTCAGAGATGGGCTATAAGCTCATTTTTAAACAATTCTATCTCCAAACATATCAGAGTCCAGGATCTTTGTCACAAGTATTCCAGAAGAATCAATAAAAAAATAATAATGATCACTGGGAGACCTCAGAGTCACTGTCTAGAATTCTTCTCTGCTATGTTGATGGGTCTTTCAAGTCTGATGTGTATGATCAGTTAGGAAGAGGCCACTGAAAGAGACCTCTGTCAACAAGCTTCCTCCCCTCTTTGCATCTCTATGGACTACCAGTTCCACATATTAGTCGAACAACAAAATTGATCTCAACACCAGAAATCTGGGTACTTACGAGAAAAAATGTTAGAGATAATACAACAGTTGTTGGGGATGCTTAAGTTTCATAATAGATCATTATTTTCTAATGTTATAGCTCATGAAGCTCTAGATTCTAACTGAATAATAAGCACATCTGTGAAGCCTGAAGCCTATGCAGATTAACACTAAAAAGTTAGTAGTACACAGATATTATAAACTTATAATTTAAGTATTTATTATGTACGTGATACAGTGCACATGTACAAGTTCAGTAAATTGTAAAATTAAGAATAATACCTTACACTTTCAATAGGTTATCAAAGTTTTTCTAAAAATTACTATTTTTCAAATGTTTTATCTAGGATACCTGGTTGTTCTCAGTGGAAAAACCCATTCATGTCACTATCACCCATATTATTGGAACTGGAACAATTTACTTTCTCTGTTTCTTTCCTCCCTCCTTTTCTTTCTATTCTTGACCCCAAAGATTGTCAAACAGAAAACTCAGCTTTTCCAATTTAGTTGTGAACCTGCTGATGTGTTCTAATAAAATCAAAACCATTCCCTTGGTATGAGTTGATGCTTTTTTCCCCCAAGTTTATTTATTTAGTTTGAGAGAGGGAGGTAGCATGAGTGGGGGAGGGGGGAGAGGGGGAGAGAGAATCGCAAGCAGGCTCCACATTGCCAGTGCAGAGCCTGATGCGGAGCTTGAACTCATCAACCATGAGATCATGACCTGAGTGGAAGTCAGATGCTTAACTGAATGAGCCCCCCAGGTGCCCCCATATGGGTTTATTCTAACCTTGTCATTGAATTGCTTATAAGTTCATGACTGACTTTTTTTGGCAGATTATTCGAACACTTCCTGTTGTTATTCTTTTACTTTATTACCATTCTTCACCTTAGATTTTATCTTATGATATCAACATTGTTATACTGGTTTTATTTGCTCAAATTTCAAATTTTTAATTCTTACTCTTCATCTTTTTAATTTTTAATTTTTTAAAAAATGTGTATTTATTTTTGTGAGAGAGAGAGAGAGAGATAGAAAGAGAGAGAGAGAGCTTAGCAAAATAAGTCAGGCAGAAAAGGACAAATATCACATGTTTGCACGTATAGGAGGATTAGGAGGAACTTAACGGAGGACCATGGGGGAGAAGAAGGGGGGAAATGGTGGGGGAGAGGGAGAGAGGCAAACCATGAGAGACTCTTGAATGCTGAGAAACAAACTGAGGACTGATGGATGTGGGGGGGAGTGGGGAGATGGGCATGGAAGAGGGCACTTGTGGGGATGAGCACTGGGTGTTATATGGAAACCAATTTAACAACAAACTATTTGTAAAAAAAAAAATAGAAAAGAAAGAGAGAGAACGAGCACAAGTAAGGGAGGGACAGAGAGAAAAGGGGACAGAGGATCTGGGGCTCTAATTTGCAAACTGTGAGATCAAGACCTGAACCAAAATTGGACACAACGGACTGAGCCACCCAGTTGCCCCTATCTATTTTTTTTTTTTTCATTTGGCTCTTGCAAAGACCCTCAAATTAAATTTTTTTTCTCCTTTAGAAATCTAACCTGCAAGTTTCTCATTTTCAGTGAGTGGGTTCATATTTGATATCCCAGACTGCGTCGGGCACACTCGGTCACCACTGTCAGCACAGTGTCGAGCACCAGAGAGAATATCAAGAAATTATAGGCTTAACCTCTTGTCATTTCCCAAAATTATTCCATTCATACTCAATCTGTCTTAATTCTCTCACCATCTTTACTTCTGTCTCAAATGGAACTAATCTTTTTTTGCACCTCTTTTGTATATTGAGAGTGTGAGCTTAATGTACATTAACTTTTGTCGTCATTTTTTTTGAGTATAATGGACACACAATGTTACATTAATTTGAGGTGTACAACACAGTGATCCAACAGCTTTAAACATCAGCCTATGCTTCCCACAAGCATAGCCACCATCTGTCCCCATGCATCACTATTACGATAATAATGACTTTGTTCCTTACGCTATGCCTTTGATTCCTACAACTTAGTCCCTCCAGATCATATACTCCATTCATCCAACAAACATCTCCACGTATTTATTATGAGCCTATGTCTATGTTAGCATATTAAATTAAAAAACCCAGAAATATCTGTACTTCCTGGAGTCTCACACTAGGGAAAGAAAACTGATAAAAAACATTGCTACAATTTGGGATAAATTCTGCAATAAAAGAAGCTTTGAAGTACTTTTGGCATCAGGAAAAAAAGAAAAAAGGCAGCTGTGGTCTCTGTGCTTTTGGGGAATTTAATGAGGTAGGAGGTAAAAAGGGCAGGGAAGGCTTCACAAAGGAGGCAATGCCTTTGTTGATTTGTAAATAATTATTGCAATTCTAATGGGCAGAAGAAAAGAAGTCTCTGAGGAAAAAAGCCTGTAAATGCAAAGAACATGAAAGAAACCAGGGAAAGATGAATAGCAGTTGGAAACTTAGAATTTAGATTAAGGACTGTCTAAAAGCCACCTCACTGGGAATGGACTTTGTCCAGTTATGTGCTCACATCTGTTTGTAAGACACGATTCTGTCTATGCTTTTGTCTCTCGACCTTGGCCTTCACTTAGGTTAGGTTGGTAGCTTGAAGAAGGCCATAGCTTGAGTAATTATAACCCTGAATAGGCAAACACTATTAACCAGGGCTTGCCATCCCAGAGATCTAGTTGAACATTTACTAGCACACTACTGACTTTCTCTCAAGTGTCATGAGGAGTCATTACAAGATTTTAAATTAGGGTGTGACATCTAGTTTCCTGTGGCTGCTGTGACAAATTACCACAGTTGGTAGCTTGAAACACCAGTTAAAATCATACACTTGTGGAAGTCAGAAATCCAAAATGAGTGTCAAGGCTAAAATCAACGTATCTGCATGCCCACTTTCCTTTGGGAGGCTCTAGGGAAATACTCTAGGCTTCCTTGCCTTTCCAGCTTCTAGAAGCTGACCACATCCCTTGGCTCATTCCAAATGGCTACCTCTGCATTGCCAGCACAGCTTTGAGCACCATTTCTTATTCAAAACTATCAAGGTCTGCAAGAGTCTTTCTTACGACACATCAGTCTGACACTCTATCCTGCCTCCCTTTTCCACTTACAAGAATCCTGTGATCACTCTGGGCTGGTCTGGATAATCCAGAATAAGCTCCCTGTATCAAGGTGAGCTGATGAGCAAACTTGATACCATAGGCAACCTTCACTCTTCTTGCCATGCAATATATTTATAGGTTCTGGGGAGTAGGACTTGTAGATCTTTGGGGAACCATTCCAAACCTACTGTTGTATTCAATAAAATGTATTCTGGAAGCAATATGGAAGACGGATTAGATGCCATGTTAGAAGGATAAAACAATCTCTCAGTGATATAAGAGCTTCGATAAGTTAATGGAAGTTAAAATAAATATGGTGAGGATAATTGATGACTTCTTTGTTGGACATAATGGTCTAGGGGAAATGAAAGAACCTGAAGCCTTAATATAATGCAAAACTGTATCAACAAGGAATGATATTTCCATTATAAGCATAAGTTATCAAATGGAGTTTATATTTTGGTAAAATTGCCTATTTTGTATTAGATTGCAAACCAAAACTGCAGTGTAATAGAGACATTGTATAATTTATCAAATCCTAGCAAGTAAAAGGCACTAATCTTGATTCTTCAAATTTTTCTTTTGTGCCTTTCCTCTTGTTCTATAACATTCTATCCATGGCTTTGAAATAAGTAACAATGGATTGGAGAAACAAATACCGCCTACTACTTTATATACTTATACTCTAAAACTTTATATACTTATACTCTAAAATTCTTGAAGAATTCATAATAACTTTAATTGGTTCCTTGACCTGGCCTAATAGCCTATATGTTTTACATCTCCAAAACAGTAGCACAAACTACCTATAAAACAGTTACAGAAATGAAATATTTGCCACTGTCATACCAAGGTGCAATTGTATACATTCTTAAAAGAATGAGATAAAAATAATTTAGTGTTTGTCAGGGAAAGGAGAAAGTCATCTCACTTGTGTCTAGCTCTTACCAGTTATCTGAGGGAAGGATTGATTAGGTAATTGCCTATTCCTTGTAAGTGGAGTTAAAAAACAAAAACACCTGGGTGGCTTAGTTGGTTAAGCATCCGACTTTCGCTTGGGTCATGATCTCACGGTTCATGGGTTCGAGCCCCGCGTCGGGCTCTGTGCTGACTGCCAGCTCAGAGCCTGGAGCCTGTTTCAGATCTGTGACTCCCTCTCTCTCTGACCCTCCCCTGCTCACGCTGTCTCTCTCTCTCTCTCCTAGAAATAAATAAAACATTAAAAAATTTTAAAAACAAAAACAAAAAAGTTTCTTTTTATGATCAAAAAATTGCTGGTTGCATTATTCCTAAATCTTTTCAAAGTGACAAAAAAAAAATGACTATGGCTCCAGCACAAAGTAGATATCCAACAAATATTTACTGAACAAATAAATTAACATAAAGCAAAAGAAATATTTCTCAAAAATCTTTAAAGCTCCAGAAACATATATTGGTAACTCTTGTAATACCATATATTCGTCATCATTGAACTTTGGTCGGGGAACTAATCCGAGAACTAAGACGGCGGTCGTATCTTCAACTGTCACACTGTCCCCAAATTTTCTCCTTGTTGCCATTCATGACCTCCTTAAATCCACATATCATCATCATTAGTAACATCAAAATGCAGTCATAACTCTGCTGCATGAAACCTGCTAGTGTCTCCCCATTCAACTGAGAACAAAATTCCCAACCTTTGGTCTCCAGGCTTTATCATGACTGGCACCTGTTTGGACAGTGGGCCTCAGAATCTGTCTGGAACATGGTGTCCCCAGATCCTGGCCTGTCATCTCTGAAGAAAGGCTCTCCCCATCATCTAAAGTGATTCCCCTTCTCATCCTAAATCACTTCATTTCATATTATTCATGGATCTTAAATATCTTAAATCTATTACATTAGATCTATTGTTATTAATCTCTGTTTATCTCATTTCCTTGTTTATTTCTGGTTTATTGCCTCCTCCCCTATTAAATTCCAATGTCATGACACCAAATTATGTTTGTGTTTGTTCATTGTTCTATCTCAAGGTAAGCCCTCAGTAAATATTTTTGTATGATTTAATGTATGTTATTAACTTGAAGTACAATACATGCAATCTTATACAAACATCAGTTCATACTGTCTGATGAACTTAAAACTGACATCCCATATATTCACCTCACTTAAAATTATGTAAATATGACTCCCATTCACTCTTCAGACAAGAAATATATAAAACATGTTTTTGCTCATTTAATTCTCTGTCTCCACAGCGTCTTAACCTTCAGCAAATTCTACTGCCTTTGTCCTCAACATATAATCCGAATGTGATGAGACTCCTCCTATACCTCTACTAATGTAATCCAAGGAGCATCAACTTTTGTGTAGACTCCCATAAAGGAAAACAATATTCAATTTTAACCATGTTAAGTTTGAGAGGACATTTACATATACACATCATGTAGGTTGAGAGTTATACAAGACTGAGGTTTAATGAAAAATATATTAAGATATAAATTGGGGTTTTTTATTCTGACAGGTATAAAATAATACCTCATTGTGGTTTTGATTTGCCTTTCCCTGTTAGTGAGGTTGAGCATCTTTTCATGTATCTGTTGGCTATCTGGGTATCTTTTTTGGGAAAAAAATGCCTATTCATGTCTTATCCTTTTTTAATTGGATCATTTTATGGGAGGAGAGGTGTTGAGTTGTATAAGAATCAGAAAGACACTAAATAGCAAGTGTCAGCAAGGAAATGGAGAAAAAGGAGTGCTTGTGCACAAGCATTACATTACATAGGAATGTGAATTGGTGAAACCACTGTGAAAAACACTATGGAGTTTACTCTCAAAGTTAAATATAGAAATATTTTATGATCTAGTAATTCCACCAGTAGATATTTACCCAAAGAAAAGGAAAACACTAATTTGAAAAGATATATGCACCTGTTTATCACAGCATTATTTATAATAGCCAAGATATGGAAGTAACCCATGTCCATTGATAGATGAATAGACAAAGATGATTTTATACATATAAAAATACAAACATATGTATACATGTATACACACACATATACACATATATATACACACACACACACACACACACAGACAACGGAATATTACTCGGCCATAAAAAAGAATGAATTCTTACCATTCGCAACAAAATAGATGGATCTAGAGAGCATAATAAGTGGAGTAAGTAAAACAGAGAAAGACAAAAATACCATATGATTTCACTTACATGTGGATTCTAAAAAAAAGTGAACAGAGAAATAAACAGAAAACAAGACACTTAAATACAGAGAACTGGTGGTCACCAGAGAGGAGTTTTCTGAGGGGTATAGGTGAAATATATAAAACGGATTAGGTTGTACAAATTTCTAGTTATCAAATAGTAAGTTATGGAGATGAAAAGTATACCATGGGGAATATAGTCAATAATATTGTAATAATGTTTGGTGACAGATGGTGACTATACCTACCTTAACAAGGACGGAGTAATGTAGAATTACCCAATAACTACATTGTACAACTGAAACTTACATAATATTGTATGTTAACTATATTTCAATAAAAGAATTGGGATTTTTCAGCATATACATGGTATTAAAGTCATGAGTTGCTCTCCTAAGGGATTTAGTTTAGATTTGGATGCAAGGCTACTATGCTTCGTGTTTGAAAAGAGGAAGAAGTCCCAGAAAACGAAATTAAGAAGTCAGAGTCAGTGAGATTTATGAAACCCCAATAAAATGTATTCACCTAGAACCAAAATTAGCAAGAGTTTCAAGAGGGAGCGACTAATCAACTCTATTACATGCACTGACAGACCAATTAAGATGAGGGCTGAGAGTTGAACATTGGATTTAGCAACTCTGACAAAAATAATTTCAGTTTAGTGATCAGAATCAAAGCTTCAATAGAGTGAATTCAAGAGAACATTAGTGCTTAGTCATCTTGCATAACTGAAAATTTACATCAAGTGAACAGTAACCCCCCCCATTTCCAGCTTTCTCCAGCCTTTGGCAATCGCCATTCTATCTCTTCATGATCCTGATTTCAATTCCTATGGATATATATCCTGAACAAGTTTTAAAGATCTGTTGTATAAAATATTATCTATAGTTAATAATATTCCATTTGCACTTTAAAAAACTGTTAAGAGATGGGTACCTGGGTGGCTCAATTTGTTTAGTGTCTCTTGATTTCGGCTCAGGTCACCATCTTGTGGTTTGTGAGTTTGAGTGATGTCTGGGTTCTGAGGTGACAGAGTGAGATTTTCTCTACCCTTCTCTCTTCCCCTCCCCCACTTGTGCTGTCTCTGTTTCTCTCTCTCTCTCCTCCCCCATAAAGAAATAAAAATTTAAAAGAAGTATTAAGAGAATAAGTCCTATGTTAAATGTTAACAAGCAAACAAAATCAAAGGGCTATATAGAAACTTATAGATGGGATGGATAGGTCTACCACTTTGATTGTGGTAATGATTCCTCCAGTCCAAACTCATACACATATGTCCAAATTCATCAAATTGTAAACCTTAAATATATGCAGTTGTGTGGGGCACATGGGTGGCTTGGTTGGTTGAGGTTCAGGCTCTTAATTTCAGGTTGGGTCATGATCCCAAGGTTGTGGGATTGAGCCCCGCATTGGGCTCTGTGGTAACAGTACAGAATCTGCTTGGGATTCTCCTTGTCCCTCCCAACATTTGCATGTGCACTCTCAAATAAACAAACATTAAAAATAAAATAAATATATGCAGTTTTTTTATCAATTATATCTCAATAAAGCCAGCGATTGGGGAGATCATTATAGGAGAGAAAGCTAAGTAGTTTATACAGGAAAATCTTTTAAGTACCTTGCCATATATGGGCTTATATTTACTCTAATTTCTCCATTTTTCACAATGAATGGAGAATGGTTTTAATTGGCTTTAGACTAAGGGTTGAGGTATTTGGAATTTTACTCTCTGGCCTTTTCTTTAAAAGGTAAAAGCAGTTAGTTCACTATAGGACATCCATTCCCATTCTTGGAAAGTTCCTTAAAGGGCTGTCAGTCCTGAACTCATCAAATACTATTAATGCATGTAAACAAAACTGTATAGCTTGTGCTTAACTTTAAAAGCAAGATTTTTTGTTTGAATATTCAAAAATGCAGTTGCTAGGAATAATTTAATGTCTCATTTCTTTTTGTAGTATAACAATAGATAATTATTTTATTATTCAGTCTCTGTTCCACACTCAATGGGGAAAAAACACATTTTCCCTAGTTTTTTTTTTTTTTTTTTAACTCTTTGAAATTATATGTGCTTGAGGGCGCCTGGGTGGCTCAGTCGGTTAAGCATCTGACTTTGGCTCAGGTCATGATCTCACATTGTGGGTTCAAGCCCTGCATCAGGCTCTGCACTGACAGCCAGCTCAGAGCCTGGAGCCTGCTTCAGATTCTGTGTCTCCCTCTCTCTCTGACCCTCCCCTGCTCACACTGTCTCTCTCTCTCAGAAATAAAACATGAAAACAAAATTTAAAATAAGAAATTATATGTGCTTGGTCATATAGCTATTAAAATATGTCTTTCCTTCTTATCAAAAAACTCATAAAATTTTAGGTAAGTCTTTTTCTTATTAACTCTTAAGAATAAATCTATTTGAATATTAAACTCACTCTGTATATTATTCAATCAGAACTAGAATTTAAGTGACTGATTAACCAGGAACTAACTGTTCAATCTTATCAAGAAAACTCAGAATTAAGTAATTTAGGATTAGTATTTATCCAAGTATCTTCTCTTCCTCCTGCAGGTCAGAGGATGAGCTGGATTATACCTGGTATTTTGTGAAGCTTTTTTATAACATAGTTAGGCATCATAAGTATTTATTTTCTTGATGATCTTAACCTTGCTATCAATATTCAAAGTAAGGCGCTACATTTTTTTAATGTTTATTTATTTTGAGAGATAGCATGAGTAGAGGAAGGGCAGAGAGAGTAACAGCAGACTCCGCTCTGTCAGCAGTCAGCACAGAGCCTGATGGGGTAGGCTGGAGGGCTCAATCTCATCATGACCTGAACTGAAATCAAGAGTTGGATGCTTAACCAACTGAGCCACCTAGGTTTCCCAAAAGGTTGTGTTTTTAACATATTAAAAACACATTCTATCTTCAACACATTAAAGGTAAGTTGCAGGGGCACCTGGGTGGCTTAGTCGGTTAAGCGTCTGACTTTCGCTTAGGTCATGATCTCGAGGTTCATGGGTTCGAGCCCCGCGTCGGGCTCTGTGCTGACTGCCAGTTCAGAGCCTGGAGCCTGTTTCAGTCTGTGACTCCCTCTCTCTCTGACCCTCCCCTGCTCATGCTGTCTCTCTCTCTCTCCTAGAAATAAAATAAAAATATTAAAAAAAAAAAAAAGTAAGTTGCGGTACCAGGTGCTAAGCAAGTAGCTATGTAAACTCATGGGTAATCATCATATATTCATGTTCATATGCTAACTATATTTTATAATATACTAGTACTATTTTGAATATGTAAAAATTGGATCAAAGTAAATTAATGATGTCTACTGTTAGAGTTAGTAGTCTAAATCATGAAACAATATGACATTTTCATCAGTAATAATCATTTTCAAAAACTAAATTACATTAAATTGGGGTAATTAGTACAAATTTTGTATCTTACTGTTTTTAAAAATAAACATCAATTTACCTAATTGTTTTTCCTAATGGGCTGAGCTGTTTCCCCTTCCTGTTGCAGGTGGGAAGCTAAGCTGGATTAGACCTGGTGTCCTTTGAAATTTTTCTTTAATACGGTCATAGCCATAAGGCACCTGGGTGGCTCAGGGGGTTGAGCCTCTGACTTGGTCTTTGATCATGATCTGTGATTTGTGAGTTCTAGCTCCATGCCAGACTTGCTATTGTCAGTGCAGAGCCTGCTTCAAATCCTCTGTCCCCTATCTCTCTCTGCCCCTCCCTTGCTTATGCTCTCTCAAAAATAATATTTGATAAATATTTAAAAAATTCATGTATGGTCACAGCCACATGTCCAAGCTGTTTAATTTCTTTATGATATGTAACATTTTTTCATGAAGGCCTGCCAAAAATTATAGTTTATCCTGATTAGGAAAAGATGTTGGCAAATAGATTCTGTTACATAGATGTACTGCCAATATTCACAACTTATCCTGAAAATCAACAGCCAGAAACTAAGAGGAAAAATTAGTTTGCATCTACCAATCAATTAAAACTTACATGGGGCCTCAGGAGAATAGAAAAAGCCAGGAGATACACTAACCTTCAGAAATGTTGACAGTGAGGAGGGACATGGTCTAAGTCCCAGAAACAGTTAGGTCTTGATTACAGTGCATTTCAGAAAGACCCTTGATTGGCCCAACCAGCAAAGTGTCCCCTGTAAGGACTTATTAGTGTTTCTTGTTGATGACTGGTATGATTTTGCAGTTATCCTTTATAGCAAAGAGTATATTTTACCATTGTTACAAATAAAGACTATATAAGATAATTTTAGATTAAAAAAAAAAATCAACCTTCTTTTGAACTCTTACCTGCATCACCATCATCAAAATGGGCATCAGTGCTGCAATGGATCTAAACAGGGTTCAGATCTATTAAATTTGGTGTTTTATCTTCTCTTTATGGTGATAGAACATTATAATGTAGAGGGTATCTTCATTGTTATCTTCCCCAGTTGACTAATCATGTAATAATTCTATAATTCCCTCATCTACTCAGTCCATCTGTGCTTCCTGCATTTAATACCCTCACATTTAACAGTTCTTGCTTTCCTTGCATATTATGGTTTAGGCAGCCTGTTAAACAAAAGTTTCATGTCGCTCTCTCAATATTGATAACAATAGAGGAACAAAAATTGCCTTTCTCACAGTCCAGAACAATTTGGTAAACTTCAATTAACCAGCAATACCATTACTTCAAATATAAGACTTACATTACTTTTATTAGACTACCTTAGCAAAAAATCTCCTGTAGTTATTACTAGATATGACAGTGCTACAAAGGTTTCTATCATTTAATAACTTAATTAAACAAGGGGTTAGTAAATGGTCACTGTTGTATAAAAAGCATTCTAAAGCAAGACTGACCCCTAGTGAAAGATTCTTCTGTCTTTATTTTAGAGAGAGCATGAGTGGGGCAGATGGGCAGAGGGTGAGAGGGAGAGTGGGGGAAGGAGAGGGGGAGAGAGGGGAAGAGAAGGGGGGAGAGAGAGAGAGAGTGATGAGAGAGAGGGGAGAGACGGGGGATACAGAAGGGAGGAGGGGTGAAGGAGGGGAGAGAGAGAGGATCCCAAGCAGACTTCACACTCAAATGCAGAGCCTGACATGGGGCTTGATCCCATGACCATGAGATCATGACCTCAGCCAAAGTCAAGAGTTGGATGGTCAACATACTCAGCCATGCAGGAGCCTCAAGATTCTTCTGTTTTAGGACAAAATTCACTTGATCATGTGGATTTTACATTAGTTCAGACAGGTCAGATTGCAGCTGACAGAGAGGCTGATTGCAAAACTGACCACAACTCACCACCATTCTTCAGATGACACTCCTTTATCGTGTGACTTAGCAGTTAGTTGCATCAAGAAATAGAATTTCTTTCTCTACCTCTTGAATTTAGGTTGGCTGTGTGACTTCCTTTGCCAAGAGAAGGGTAGCAGATGGAACAGCGTAGAAGTTCCAAGCCTGGACTGCAGGAGTTACTGCTCTCTTCCTTTCCTTCTCCTAGAGACCTACCTGGCCCCCATTTGAACAAGACTCGACTAGCTTTCTGGACGTAGAAAATCCATACGGTGCACAGAAAAGGCACCCACCTGAAGTTTTCCTAGTCTAACTGAGCATTAGCTGGCATGGTACCTGACCACAAAGATGTGCAAGGGAATACAGCCAACACCACTGTGCTTTCCCAACGTCACATCAGCACACCTGCCTAGTTCACTCATGGACTCTTCAGCAATAATAAAACGTTTTAAGACAAGTTTTGTGGTGCTCAGTAAGTAGCAAAAGCTAACTGATCCGGGTAGAAGGAAACCAAAGAAAAAGGGAGGAATTATTGTAATCTTAGAGAGATACATCAGGAAAGTCAATGATGAAAGCCCCTTAGGAAGGACTAGAACCCAGGCGTCAATCTTGGGCCTCTTCTTTTGTATATCGGTCAACTAAGGCTAGGGTTACATTGCTCTTTGGGAACACTACTGAGAATATGGTCAGAAGAAGTTTAGGAAAGATATCCATCACAGAATCTTGTTCAGGTGTGAGAAGGCCTGTGGTTGTAGCCACAGATAGTACATTATCCATTAATACCCATCCCGCCTACCTTACAGACTACTTCTCTGGTTCCTAGTGTATATTCTGAAACACCATCCTCTGATGTGAACCTGTATATCCAAATTTCCTCTTTCCTCCAGTTTTGTATTTTTTTTTAAATGTTTTATTTATGTCTAGGAGAGAGAGAGAGAGAGAGAGAGAGAGAGAGAGAGAGACAACGTGAGCAGGGGAGGGCCAGAGAGAGAGAGCCACAGACTCTGAAACAGGCTCCAGGCTCTGAGCTGGCAGTCAGCACAGAGCCCGACGCGGGGCTCGAACCCACGAACCGTGAGCATGACGCGAGCGAAAGTCGGACGCTTAACCGACTAAGCCACCCGGGCGCCCCTCCAGTCTTGTATTTTAATACCCTTGTAACTCTCAGCTGATTTTGGCAAAATCATATAATAGTCTTTCATGGTAACAATATCTAGAAAATTTAAAGATCACTTTTTAATATTCAAGAGTCTGAGAATCCCTGCACTCAAAGAACCCACTATGTGCAAAGTAGCCTGAGCAAAAATACACATTCTTTGAATCCTTGTCAATTCATGTTCTGACTCAATCACCTTATGATTGATTTTTTACCAAGCATGTGTTCATGAAATTCATGTAAATCCAGGATAAGTAAAGACTATTTTTTTAGTCTAAGTCTTGAACCATTTTTGTTGGAAATGAGGGAGTGATCTCCCTCAAAGTGATAGGACCTAAAAAGTATGTTAAAATGCCTTATTACAAAATACATTTGTAATGCAAAACCAAGTGAGAATAGAAAGATATTTTTAAAATTCTCATTATTCATGAATGTTAGGTTTGAAAAATTTTAGATTAAAAATTATTGTGAAATGTATGTCTAAGCTTAAACACAAAATCAAACCTTTGAATCTATTCGGCTTTTGAAAGGGTATAAATAAAGATTAGCATTTTGGTGGCTCCATCAATGATAACGAATGGTACTCACTCATGTCAATATAATCTTGTGCAAACGGAGGATGGTGATCAATTTTCCAAAGAGTAAGACTTTACTAGATTTGGTGGTTCTGAAAAGATACATGTTGTGTGTGTTTGGGATTTCATTTTGAATTGATTAAACAGTCTAGAAAATAATATAATCAATTATATATTATATATATACTTGTACTCTGGAGGTTCATTCCATATTATTTTCAAACAATCCATTTCACCTAATGTTATTGTTTTTACAAGATGAATTTTACAATGTATGGTAACTTCAAATTGCTTGAAGAAAATATGCTGAGAAGTTTATGACAAAATTTTAATGTATTATATACATTGTAAAATGCTACATTCAGCTTGATCATATCTATTTATAAAATAAATTATTGGACACATATTAATATTGTTTCCTCTTTTGTAAATGCTTTCTGATCATGTCTGTTATCTGTCCATTTATAAAGAAATAATTGAATGATACATCAAAACACATATCCTTCAAGCAACTGTAGACAAAAACCAAAAACTTGTAGTTTATCTAGCTTTTTCTTCTTGTGAGAACAGCAGTGACTGGTCTTATCAGTTTTCTACATCCTTCATGGGACTAATACCCAGAAAGATAATTTTGAAACTTACTCCACATATTTTCTTAGCGTAGAGGACCCCAGTAACATTAAGCCCCTATTGCCTGCCGCAGCATTATACACCCTCCTCAGTGACCATTTATTGATTTCCACACTTTCCTGTCACTTTCTCCTTCTTTCTCTACTCCTTACATTTTTCTGGGATTTCCTCCTAAATAAAACTACCATCACTAAAGTCTCTGTAATACTTTATTCCAGAGGTACACAAAGTAAGACACCTCTATTTCACCTCATTTCAAAATTAGTTGTCCTCACGAAGCTTAAGTCATGCCCAGCACTAGAAAATAAAATGTACTCATAGAAAGATCTAATGTTCATTTGTTTGTTTGCTTTGCATTTTTCTATCTCTCCCCCTCCCTAAAGGAATGAAAAAAAAAGTCATTTTTATGAAGCATAAAGTATAATCTCTGTGTATAATTTCTAGTATTTAAGAAACCTATCCTTTCGTCCATGCAAAAACTCTCCATATTCTTGATAATTCTAATATATTTTTTAAAAGAAGTTTGGTAGAAAGGACTTCACTTAGTATCAGCAGTAAAGTAGTAAGTTACCTTTCTAACACAGTCCTAAAATCATTTGTTTTTGGGGTGTCTGGCTGGCTCCGTTGGTTGTGTCTGATTTTTGATTAAAATAGAGGCTACTATCTCACAATTTGCAGGACTGAGCCCAGCATCAGGCTCTGTGCTGACAGCATGGAACCTGACAGAATGGAACCTGCTTGGGATTCTCTCTCTCTCTCTCTCTCTCTCTCTTTCTCTCCCCCCCTCCCCCACTCACAGAGATGGTCCATCTCCCTTTAAAGTAAATAAACTTTAAAAAATAAATATAAAATCATTTGTTGTATATATTGCCCTGTCCTCTATATTTCTGAACCTGTGTGCTAGCTCTTATAAATTCTGCCATGAATTATATGCTTTTGTTTAAAATTATCCATAAAGACATTTAGAAAAAATGTTTCTGAGTTAAATAAGAATTTCATTTAACTATACTGCACAAACTTTAAAAAAACATCTCATTCCACCAAAGTCACTTATAAATAGCTAGTTCAGAAAAGGGCTATGCACATGGAAAAATACATACCATATTTTCTATAAATTTCCTGGATTATGGGAACGACTGCGTACATCTGAGTTTTGGCATTGCATTTTTAGACAAGAGGCTCAGAGCTCAACTCTTTATCTGAAGTTCTCTGGCCTTGAAAATATAGTCCTATATTTTCTGAGGAAAAAACTCACAATCCCGTAAATGCATTTTGGCTTGAGGCAGATCTGAAAAGGTCCAGGAATGGATTCTTTGGGCTTTATAATTCTATTCTTGAAGTTAGGTAAAATAAGGAATGGGAAACAAAAGTAAATTTTTAGAGTTCAAGAAATATATTTGGGTAAAGTATATCTTATATCTTAATGTAGAACTTTTATTTAAAACTAAGATTCACTTAGAATGAATGTCTTAAAATTCAGAAAATATCCCACTGGTTTCTAATTTAAAATAGTGTAGGAGTACAATAAATCATTAAAAATATAACCAAATTACAGCTATACCTTTCATCTACATTCTGCCTCAAATCAGGATATGATTTTAATGTTCTCAATTATAAGATGCTTAAGAACAGTACTGATTTTATTTTGCTTGGTTTAGTTGACACAGTAAATCAAACAACTTTTAAGAGAAGAATATTTTGTTGCTTACATCATTAAGCACTTCTATGATGACCAAATATGTATAAGTCATAGGAGGAATTCGCAGTTGATAATTCAGGGTAGAAGGAGTGGCTCTCACTTCCTTTATCATTCAATCTTCTGTGATTTTAAAGACAAATATCCAGATTCTTAGAGAAAATTAACTTTTTTGGCACCACAAAGACATTTCCATCAATTTTTCAGAAATAAAAAAGTTACTTTGTCTTGTGAATAAGTTACATGTTAGAGCTCATTTTAAAAGTTCCCAAGAAAAGGCTTCTAAAAAGTTGGAAAAATTTGAAATGTTAACTAAAAGATATTAATGAATATATTTTATATTTTTAGAATATGGCTTTATTATTAATTTCCCTCCCAGAGTACATCCTATTTCACATGATTTAAATATTTGATCCAACCATATGTTAATCTTTCCCTTGAAACTAATGATGAAATCTAAACAGACCCTGAACATTCTGCTGCCAAGAAAAGAAAGTCAGTATCACAATAGAAGAACAAAAATGAATGGCAAAAACACAGATGTTTTTCAACTTCTATGTTAAGTTACAGATTTTGTAACGTGATGTATTGCCTCATCAAAATAGAATATAAAATTTATTTAATACTATAAGTTTCTAATGTTAGACTAATGGAGATTTAATTTTGCCTTATTATCCATACAAAACTTTGTACTAATTTTAACTAGTCTAATAAAGAGTTTTTCAAAGACGACAAAAAAGGATAGCACTATTAATGGGGTAGGTAGTGCACCAAGAGGTGGAGTGAAACATAGAGAAACAAATTAAAATGGTTATGAAAATTACTATGTTGCTTACCTACATACATTAAAAAGTGGATTACTGAAAGATAGTTTATCTTAATCTTACAAAATCTGTCTCCATTACATTCTGAAAGTCATGTTCTACAAACAAGCTAGTACATGTTCCCATAGAGTCCTTATGAAGTAGGGGAATATAAAACAAAGTAAAAAACCACCTTGGGTATTACATAAAAAAGGGAATGACTTAGAATTAGCTAAAAATAAAAACAAGTGCTATATCCAATTTTGTAACTTGTATCAATACAGAAAGAGAAGTTTCTTTATCACATTTGTGTTTCATAGCAAGGGGATGATTAATAGGAAAGAGAAGACTGGGTGAGCCCAAGAACCTAGCACTGAAAGGTTTTGCACACATCAACACATGAACACACACACATGTCAGGACACGTTGTCTCACACATGATATAGTATCTTGGGATTCAGGTATTAAACCAGTTTGCTAACTGCATAAAAATCATCTATACCATAATATCTAAAATAGATTTTCTTTAAAGTTATACATAAAAAATGTAGCTCTCTTTAATATTTTCACTTAGTAACATGTATCTCTTCATAGCACTTGTCACACCTACAATTTTATATTAGTTTTTTTCTGACTATTTGCCTAGTATCTCTTTCTCCATAAAATCATTGATGATATGGATCATAATCATGTTTGTCCATCATAACCTCAGTGTGTGACCCAGTGCCTACAACATGACAGTCACTTAATAGATATATCTATTGAATAACGGTGAGTGTCTAAAGCAATAAAAGAATGTGCTCTTGAATCCAACACAGTTTTCCAAACGGCGATAGAAATAGAAATAATTTTACCTTTGTATAAGATCAGTACTAAAAATTCCAGATGTTCAACACATATTGCTATCAGAATACCTCACAACTCAAAAGCAATGAAGTAAATAAAGCCTTTGGATTAGGCTTATGATGCAAGAAAAATGAACAGTTACCTCTCTACTTATACAGTGTAAAACCAAATGTTGCTACCAAACCAAAATGAGTCTTTGTAAGTAGTGGGTATCACACTCTGTCAAGGAAATCTTAGCACACTCACCAGTGACCACCAGCAGGCTTTGCAGTCTGGTCCTGCCAAACGTCCCCAGGGAAGCTATGAACCCTCCCTGCCTCAAGCACCTCAATGAAAAGTGAGTGTGGGATATATCTAACATATATTTGAGGAATAAGGATTACTTGTAAACCTCTTAACTGAATGCCTGCCACATATCAGAGGGTTCAGTGTAGGTTGGTTTTAATAATTCTGATGACAATTTTAGGTTATGTTATATGCCTAGTACTTATATATGAACAGTGTTTCAGGAGGCAAATTTTATTTTGAATAAGAAGACAAGAAAATCGTCAAGTTAATCAACAGCTCAATAATTCAATCATATATATACATGATATATATTATAATAATATAATTCAATTATATTATGGTCCAATCATACATATACTATGTATTTTATATCTGTATATGTATACATATATACAGATATGTATATACCTATGTATCTATGTACACATAGATATATATATATAACATTACCGAATAATGTTAAAGGTGCCAATTTCCATTAGTCAACTATCTTATTTCTAGGTTACTCCTAAGAGAAACTTCCACATATGTTCATGTGGAGAATTACAACTTAGCTTCTAGTGAAAAACTGTATACTACTTAAATCGTGGTCTTCCAGCAGAGTGTGTAAACTAGAAGTCATATTAAGGTACAGGAGCTAAATACTGTTCATCTTAAGTTAAATAAATGCCAAGATCCTAAATTTCTAAATACATTATTTTCTTGTATTACACTGGATTTTTCTCCATTTATAAGTACAACTTTTCTAACACTACACACACACACACACACACACACACACACACACACACACACACTTCACCAACTGGGAATTTCTCATTTATATGGCAAATCAAAAT
>NW_027532232.1:2071285-2074072 GCF_008692635.1 Crocuta crocuta
ATCTGGCAAATAAAAATACTATTATCACACTAAATAAATTTTAAGGTGTGTCCTGGGAGGGGTCTCCTCTAATCATGAGTCATGTCATGATTCACCAGGGCTTCCTTCTTTCCTTGATTATTCATAAAGAATAAAGGATGGCACTGCATATGGGTTATATTAGCCTTTATTTGGATTATCTAAATTAGAAATATTGTACATGTGGGCAATTCTGGTTTAACAACTTCCAATCCTTAATAACTTAAATATTACTAACAAAAATGTTTTTGAGACAGGCTCTTTTTAAAGAAAGGTAAATTTGGAAAGAGAATTTGAAAAATAAAGAGACTTTTAATAATATAATTAAATGCAGGGTGAAAAACATCAGGGACTCAGGAGAGAAATGCCATTCCTGCTATTGCATACACTTCCAGGGAGTCAACACTCTCTTCATTTTGGAACCTCCTTCATCAGTTTCTACTCCAGTGGAGGTATTTTACCCTTAGCCCCACCTTTTCATTCAGAGTATGACCAGACCCAAGGCTGAATACCCCTGTTTGAAGTCTACCCAACTCATGTTCAAGGGAACCAAGGCCAAGAGCAAGAAAAAAAAGGGTAAAGAAGAAGAAAAGAGAGAGGATGAAGAAATTCAACTTGGTATTATAATCTAGTGGACAGTAACAACCTTGGGTGAAATACAGGAACAATTGAAATGGATAAAGGAAACTACATACATGCCCGTGACAATGGACTTCTTACACTGGGAGCTCCACATAAAAATGATGATGAGAGCCTTAGTCCTCCAGACCAGTTTACAGCTGTAAATTGCCTGATTCCAGAATTGCGCTAAAACCTGGTTGTGGAAAATACCTTACAGGGGCGCCTGGGTGGCTCAGTCGGTTAAGCATCTGACTTTGGCTCAGGTCATGATCTTGTGGTTTGTGGGTTCGAGCCCCACGTTGGGCTCTGAGCTGACAGCCAGCTCAGAGCCTGGAGCCTGCTTCAGATTCTGTGTCCCCCGCTCTCTCTGACCCTCCCCTGCTCTCTTGCTCTCTCTCGCTCTCTCTCTCACTCACTCTCTCAGAAATAAATAAAACATTAAAGAATTAAAATAATAAAATACCTTACTTTCCATTCAGATGGACTTGTGGGGTGTTTGGATGCAACTGGACCATGAAAACAAGGGGAACTAGTCTTTCAAGATGAGAAAATGCGGCTTTATTTGCCTCAAATAGCTGCGTTGTTAGAGGCAATGTAGCAGGCAATACAGAAGCAACAAGTAAAACTGCAGGAGAAGAAGAAATGATAAAGATTAGATCCTGTGCTGAAAGAGAAATTAAGAAAAAAGAGGATATTCCAGAAGACAAAAGAAATGTTTAACAGTGTGAAATCGATTATGTAAAGAAATTTCAGAGCTCCCAAGACCACAAACTTAAAATAAGTAAAGAAGGCAGTAAAATTCTAAAAAGGCCTGGAAAGACAGATTTTTGCATCAAACACTTTTGGACAGGAGTGTAAAATTGAAAGCTGATAAATGCAGCAGATGATCAGAATTTTTGTTTCTTCTAATTTTTTTCTGAATAGTCAGTGAAAAGAAATGTTTTTGCAGAATATATGTAACATATAAAATTAAATACAAGCACTTATTTGTATGCATCTTTATTTTATTAGCTGGACCACCAAAGTTTTCAACTTATCATAAATAAAATATAAAACTCAGAGTTAAAAACTTTACATGTTTTCTTTCTCCCCCCCCCCNGCCCGTGACAATGGACTTCTTACACTGGGAGCTCCACATAAAAATGATGATGAGAGCCTTAGTCCTCCAGACCAGTTTACAGCTGTAAATTGCCTGATTCCAGAATTGCGCTAAAACCTGGTTGTGGAAAATACCTTACAGGGGCGCCTGGGTGGCTCAGTCGGTTAAGCATCTGACTTTGGCTCAGGTCATGATCTTGTGGTTTGTGGGTTCGAGCCCCACGTTGGGCTCTGAGCTGACAGCCAGGTCAGAGCCTGGAGCCTGCTTCAGATTCTGTGTCCCCCGCTCTCTCTGACCCTCCCCTGCTCTCTTGCTCTCTCTCGCTCTCTCTCTCACTCACTCTCTCAGAAATAAATAAAACATTAAAGAATTAAAATAATAAAATACCTTACTTTCCATTCAGATGGACTTGTGGGGTGTTTGGATGCAACTGGACCATGAAAACAAGGGGAACTAGTCTTTCAAGATGAGAAAATGCGGCTTTATTTGCCTCAAATAGCTGCGTTGTTAGAGGCAATGTAGCAGGCAATACAGAAGCAACAAGTAAAACTGCAGGAGAAGAAGAAATGATAAAGATTAGATCCTGTGCTGAAAGAGAAATTAAGAAAAAAGAGGATATTCCAGAAGACAAAAGAAATGTTTAACAGTGTGAAATCGATTATGTAAAGAAATTTCAGAGCTCCCAAGACCACAAACTTAAAATAAGTAAAGAAGGCAGTAAAATTCTAAAAAGGCCTGGAAAGACAGATTTTTGCATCAAACACTTTTGGACAGGAGTGTAAAATTGAAAGCTGATAAATGCAGCAGATGATCAGAATTTTTGTTTCTTCTAATTTTTTTCTGAATAGTCAGTGAAAGGAAATGTTTTTGCAGAATATATGTAACATATAAAATTAAATACAAGCACTTATTTGTATGCATCTTTATTTTATTAGCTGGACCACCAAAGTTTTCAACTTATCATAAATAAAATATAAAACTCAGAGTTAAAAACTTTACATGTTTTCTTTCTCCCCCCCCCCACCCCCCATGGAGGGTTCTTTAGTAGG
>NW_027532232.1:2074117-2098163 GCF_008692635.1 Crocuta crocuta
GTTAAGATCTATTTTATGAGAATTTCTACTCTTGGAGTAGATGTGTTTCTATTTCTCCTGATGACTACCACTAAAACCTCTGGAGACACATATATTATTTCTCTGAGTTTATATGGATTTTAAATATAAAGAAAACCTAAGAAGAATTTGAAAGGTGGAAAGAAGGCAGAGAGACTAGGAATCTTGAACCCTAAGAAGTGATACATTATAACTTATATAAACAAGGCTGGGTTGTAGGGAAGCGGGCAACATAGAAAAATCAAGAGAAACATAACAACAATCCCTCGTGGTGTTACTTGAGTCATATGGAAAGCCTGTATTCTCTTCCCCTCCTCCACTGGGGTACTATCAAGGAGGCTAAGTAAAAAGGCGGGACTTCCCCCTCATTTCTGGAGTAATGATACCCATTCAAACAACATCAGTGGAAGCAGTGTTAAGAGCAATAACAAAGGACCTCTTCCCTCCATAGATATGGTATTGAAGAGAGGCCTACCAGGGGGTCTGAACTCTTACTGCTGGGCCAGCAAGTAATGATGGTCCTCTTCCCTCCACTTCAGAGTATCAGTAGAAGCTGAATAGGAAAGAAACCTGGACTTTCATCCCCATGTGAAAGTAACAGACATCTTTTCCGTCTTAAAACAAGTGATTTAAAAATTAGAATGTCTCATAAGAGAAATAGAAAGCCTTAGTTAAAAAAAGAAATAGAACATACAAAGAAGAACGAAATGGAAACTTAAGGACAGAAAAATACAGTAACAAAAATTTTAAAACCCGATGGATTTATATCACACAACGAATAGGACAGAAGAAAGAATTATTAGACTGGAAGACAGAATACAAAATCACCAGAACCTAAACAACAGAGAGAAAATACACTAAGACAAAACCAAAAAGCAGAGCCTGAGGGACATGCAGAACTATAACAAAAGATCTAAAAGCCCAGGAAGAATGGAGAAAGGAGATGGGGCTCAAAAACTTTTCAGTAAAATAATGGCTAAAAACTTCTTTAATTTGGCAAAAGACATAACCTATAGATCTAAGAAACTGAGCAAATTCCAATAAGGATAAACCATGGCAAATGTATTATATTTAAACTTCTGAAAAATTAAAGTCAGAAAACAAACCTTGAAAGCAGCCAGAGGAAAACACCACCTTACCTACAGTGGAAAATTAATTCTAATGAAAATAGACTTCTTATGAGAATAAATAAGTGAAGGACAGAAAGGAGATGAATGAAAAGAACTACAAGCTCAGAATCTTCTATTCAGTGAAAATATCCTTTAGAAATGAGGGGAAAATCAGGATATAATCAGATGAAGGAAAACTAGAATTTATATATATATAGATATAGGTTTATATATCTATATCTATATACATATATAGAGAGCGGCTAAATAAAGTTCTCTAACGGAAAGGAAATTATTAAAGAAGGAAACTTAGAACATCAGAAAGAAAGTCTATGATGAATATGGTAAATAAACATAAGGATTAATGCAATACTTTTTCTAGGTATTCTTGATATTTCCAAATTATACTTGATGTAAATATATTTTACATATGTATATACATATATGTACACATATGTAATAGAACAGCCAGAGCAAGTAAACATAGGGATAAATGCAACAGACTTCCTAAGTTTTGATATTCCTAAATTATACTTGAAAAAATATACTATATATAATATATAAATAAATTAAATAGGCGTGTGTATGTGTGCATGTAACACCTCAAGCACCTACTAAAAAAGCTACACAAAGAAATATGCCCAGAAACAATAGTGATAAGTAAAAAGGGAACTGTAAATCTTTTCAAGAAACCCACAGAAAGGCAGAAACAATAAAACAGAAACAAAAATACATAAGGAATAGAAAGAAAAATAATATGGGGGTGCCTGGGTGGCTCCACTGATTAAGTATGTGACTTCAGGTCATGATCTCATAGTTCACAAGTTGGAGCCCCATGTCGGGCTCTGTGCTGAGAGCTCAGAGCNACATTAAAAAATTAAAATAAATAAAATGATGGATTTAAGCCCTAAAATTATCAGTTATTATATTAAATATTAAATATAGATGGTCTAAATACAAAAGGAAAAAGACATAGAACTGCAGAGTGGTTAATGACATGACCCAACTAAATGTTGTCTATATAAGAAACTCACTTCAAATAAAATCATATAGGAAGGTTAACTATGGAAAAGGGTAGATTGCGAACATATTAACCAAAAGAAAGGCTGAATGGCTATATTAATATCACATGAAGTATACTCAGAACAAAGTAAGTTACAGAGATAGAGAGGGACATCATATAATGATAACCTGTTTACCAAGAAGATATAGCAATCCTAAATGTATATGCACGAAATAGGATATCATACACATTACAGAAAACTCCACCCAACATCAGAATACGCATTTTTTTCAACTTTCTATTCAAATACAAATACCAAAAAATATCATATCCTGGCCCATAAAACAAACTTCAGTATATCTGAAATAACTGAAATCATTTGTGGTATGTACAGCTACAATGGAATCAGTCTAGAAATCAATTAGAAAAAAGGAACAGAAAAATGGCCAAGCACTTGGCCATTAGACAATATACTTCTAAACAATCCCCCGGTCAAAGAGCAAGTCTCAGAGGAAAATTATAACTGCATCCAACTGAATGAAGATGAAAATTCAACCTATCAAAAACTTTAGGACGCAAATAAAGCAGTGCTTCAAGGGAAATTTATAGCACTAACTGCTTACACCAAAAAAGGAAAGTCTCTAAATACTAATCTAAATTTCCAACTAAAGAACCAAATATGAGAAGAGCAAAATAAATCTTAAAACAAGCAGAAGGAATGGAATAAGACCAAATCAACATAATTGAAAACCTAATTGAGAAAAATCAATGAAACAAAGATTTGATTCTTTGTAAATATCAATGAAATTAACAAACCTCTAGCAAGACTAACAAAGAGAGAAGACAGAAATGAACAATATCAAGAATGAAACAGGTTATCACTACAGACCCTTTAATAGTAAAAGCATAAGGGAATAAAACAATCCTACATATGTAGATTTGACAACTTATATGAAATGAATTTCTTATTAAAAAAACACCAAGTCACCCATTATGAAATATTTTGTAAAGCTCTGTAACTACCAAAGTAATAGGATTAATAATTCTAAAACTTCCAAAAAATTCAAAGTCCAGATAATATCCCTGAAGAAATTTAACAAGATGTTAATACCAATTCTATTCAATCTTTTGCAAACAGTAGAACTGGGAACATTTCTCAATTCATTTTGAGTGACTATTACCTTAATATCCAAATGAGCCAAAGAATAAAATGAATTAAACTATGGACCAATATCTCTCCTGAATATAGATGCAAAAGTCCCTAGCAAAGTATTATCAAATAGATTTCAGGAATCTATAAAAATAATTGTACATAATATCAAGTGAGATTTTTTTCAGGGATGCAAGGATGGTTCAATATTGAAAAACAATCATTGTAATGCACCCACCATATTATTGGGGTCAAGAAGACATAAGAAGATCATGTTACTTGACGAAGAAAAAGTACTTGACAATATTCAACATTTATTCATGAAAAAAATATCCCAGATAATGAGAACAGCCAGGAATTTTTTCAAGTTTATAAAGAACATCTATAAACCTATAGTCAGCAGCACACTTAATGTTGAGAGACTAAATGCCACCAAACTGTCTACACAGTAGTTGCATCACTTTACATTCTCACCAACAATGTATGAAGGTTCAAGTTTCCCCATGTGGTTACCAACATTTGTTATTTTTCTTTTTTTGCCCATTTTTTACTACTCCTCCTTTTCTACTTTGCGCTAATCATCAAAAAGTGCTAAACCAAAAGTGGTTTTGATTTTCATTTACCGAATGACTAATGATGTTGAGCAAGTCTTCATGTACTTATTAAACCTTTGTATATCCTCTTTGGAGAAATGTCTGTTTAAGTTGTCTTTTGTCAGTTGATTTTTTTGTTGTTGAGTCATAACACACACACACACACACACACACACACACAGAGGAATATTATCTAGGTATAAAAAGGAATGAAGTACTGATACATGCTACAACAGGATGGACCTCAAAAATGTATGCTAAGTAGAAGAAGAAAGATACAAAAGATCATGTAGTATATAATTCCATTTATATGAAATATTTGGACGAGGTAAATCCAGACCAACTGAAAGCAGAGTTGGTAGAGGCTAGAGGGAAAAGAGTATGAAGTAACTGCCTAATGAGTATGGAGTTTTCTTTTGGGGTGATAAAAGTGTTTTGTTATTTGATAAAGGTGATTTCACAACACTGTGAATGTACTATTGACCAATAAGTTGTATGTTTTATAATGGTTAATTACATAATATAAATTTCACCTCAACTTTAAAAAGTGGAAAGAAATAATAGTAGCTGAACTAAAGAGGATGTAGAGAATGGCAAGGAGCATGAGAAGTATTTTTGGGTTGTGAGCGAGTGCACAACTTCTTTGATTGGGTACTGGTTTTCAGAGGAGTCCATTTCTGAAATGCTCTATGTTAATGACAGGTGCACTTTTATATACATGTTATACTTTAATAGTCCATTAAAAAACGTAGCCCGAGGTGCCTGGGTGGCTCAGTTGGCTGAGCAACTGACTTCAGCTCAGGTCATGATCTCATGGTTCATGAGTTTGAGCCCCGCGTTGGGGTCTGTGCTGACAGCTCAGACCTACGGCTGCTTTGGATTCTCTGTCTCCCTCTCTCTCTGCCCCTCCCCTGCTTGTGCTCTATCTCTCTCTCAAAATTAAACATTTTTTAAAAATCTTAAAAAATACTCCAAGGTAGATACGACTATTTACATTTTTTAGATATTGAAATAGTATTGTATAGTATCATACTACAAGTCAATGAAACACAGAAAATTCTCATTCCTAAACTCTCACCATCGCATGATGCTCTAGAGTTCAAAACAGACACCTGTGGCTACGTTATCATCTAGAAAATTTATACTGAGTATTCTTCTTAGGCTGGTACTCAAAACCTAAAACAGCTTTTGATTTTCCAGTTTTCAAGTTACTAATAAGTTTTGCTTGGGAAAAATATTTCATAAAGATATATCCAAGTGTGGGTGTACACCAAATATTATGGATGTTAAAAAGATACAGCATAGTAATTCATCTTAAATCAATTTAAAATAAACTAGAATATTGGCTGAATTCAATTAACTAATTGATCTTTTATCCATTGTTTCAACAGAACCAGAGAAGGTTAAATTTCTTTCCATAATGGATTATTGCCTTGTCTCAAATGCCTTAAAATTCTTTTCTGGTAGTTCAATTATTTTATTATTTTTGTTTATTTTTTAAGGGATGGAACAGTTTAGCTAATTAAAAATCTAAATGCAAAAAAAAATCTCCACCTAAAATACACTGCCACTCTTCTAACTGAGCACTCTACTTTCTCATTAATGTACTTTTTAGATGAAAGTGCTATCATATTAGCAGAATCCTCTGTTTCCTTTGTGTTGATTCCCATAACCTAATCTTAGTTGCTAATTTCTCTTTTTTTACCCTGAGGCTGCTCAGAACAAACTAAGAGCAGCTGACAACTTTCTTGAATTATTTGTATTAAATCCATCTTTTCCTATTTCATCTGTCATAGATCTGCCTTAAGGAATGGAATTGCAGTTCTTTGTGAAATGTGCTGTCTCAACCCAATATTCTTGTGTGAGGAGCGGAGTGCACCCTGAGAAAAAGGATATTTACTAAGTCTCTAATTTCTGTACTTATACAGGCAGCTTGTGGACACACACACACAAGCACATACTCTGAAATCTATGTATGCATATGTGTCTGTGGGTGCAAAATCTATTCTTTTCTTTTGAATTTTTTTAATGTTTATTTTTGAGAGAAACAGAGACAGAGCACAAGTTGGGAAGGGGCAAAGATAGAGGGGTAGACACAGAATCCAAAGCAAGCTCCAGGCTCTAAGCTGTTAGCACAGAGCCCCATACGGGGCTTCAACTTATGAACCTCAAGATCCCGACCTGAGCCAAAGTCAGTTGCTTAACCACTGAGCCATCCAGGCACCCCTAGCCTCTTTTTTATGAATATCTGTACTTTTAATATGGTATAAATGCTCTTGTAAATTTCTACAATGTTTCTGACTATGTATAAATGTTCCTACCAGTGTTACCCACAACCACTACCCACCAAGACACATTTGCATGTGGATTTTAAGCTATTAAATACTAGGTCGATGTGATGATAAATAATTCATATGTCAGACTCACAATGTTTTAGTAGTAGAGAAACAAGATTACTCAGGCAGGTCAATTTCACCTGGAATTATAACAATAAGAACGGTTTCTGGGGCACCTAGGTGGCTCAGTCAGTTGAGTGTCTTGACTTCCTGGTTTTCGAATCAGGGTCGTGATCTCACGGGTTCATGAGATCAAGCCTTATGGTGTCTGGCCCTGCACTGACAGCATGGAACCTGCTTGGGATTCCCTCTCTCCCTCTCTTTGCCCCTCCCCATGCTCTCTAATAAGTAGGTAAGTAAACACTTAAAAAAAAAAAAAACTACTCAGGGCACCTGGGTAGCTCTGTCAGTTAAGGGTCCGACCTTGGCTCAAGTCATAATGTTACAGTTCCTAAGTTTGAGACCCTTGTGGGGTCTGTGCTGACAGCTCAGAGGCTGGAGCTGCTCGGATTCTGTGTCTCCCTCTCTCTCTCTCTCTGACCCTCCCCTGCTGCCACTCTGTCTTTCTCTCAAGTCTAAACATAAATCTTTTTTAATGAAATTGTTCATCTTATACGCAAGAGTATAATCATTTGGATTCTCAAGGAAGGACTCAACAATCTAAACCCTGGAGGTCAGATTATTTTTCCTCTTTTATTTACCAGCATATTCAAAGATTTTGGAACAATGCCTGGAACACAATAAGGACTTACTAATATTTATTCAATGAATTAGTGAACACACACAAAAGTTCAAGCAAGTATAAAGTGAAAATTGATTTTATCATTAATTTATATGTTCATATTATACTACTACACACGAATGAAAATAAATAAAACACAATACTGAAAGGAATTCTAAGCAATGCTGACTCAATTATATGTAAATATATATGTAATTCATATATAATCATATACATTTTAAATTTTGAATTATATATTATAAACATATAATTGATTGATTTTGTAAAATTACCACTGGTTTTTAATGCCCCCGTGTCTCTTTATTAACTCTTGAGGGTCTTGAAACTCTTTAACACCCAGTATATGAATTGTGCAAAGATAACGATGCAACTGTACAAACTAGTTCCATCTTTACTTCACTTGGGACCATGGAAATATGCCTGGTTTCTTCAGTCTGAGACACAAAAATGGGAGTGGAAGTTTATATCACCAAGAACTTAAAGCAGTAAAGGAAGGATCAAAGACAAACCAAATTATATTTAAGTGAAAACTATATATATGTAATGTTTTCTCACATGTAGCCATAACTAAATCCCAATACCATAAAACAGATGTGTTTTATTTGATTCTTTTATTTAATCTTCAGATCCCTCAATAGAGTGACTCTCACAGTGAATTTTATTCATGGAAAACATACATATAAAATTCAGTATCCGCGAATGACTACTCCATTCACTCAGCCATATAACTGAAGATAGCACTAGGAACAGTATTACCCACAGCAGATTTACTGTCAGCTCAATTTAATAAAAGCATTATGAAACTTTAAACATTCTCTGGGATGTTTAAATACTTGACATCGTTCATCCCTTCTAGAAGGCACAGTATTGTGGTGGGGCGGGGGGTGGGGGGGGAATGGATCCAAAACAAATACTTGACATCGTTCATCCCTGCAAGAAGTTAGAACAGTTGGGGGGAAATGCCACATTTGGCATTTTAAAATTAGGGAATAATACAAAAATACAGCAAGAAAGTGCTAAATTGAACATAATCAAATGTCAAAAAATCACATAATCCAAAGAATAGCTATAAGGAATATAAATGGGGTCTTGTGTTATAGGAGGATGCTTCCTGAAGGAGGCAGAGAACCATGATGAGTTTTAAAAAGGTTGAAGAATGGAGACAGAGATAAAAATCCCATGCCACATATGGAGTAGGTAAGTATTTTTAACTGTGAGAAACAATCTTTACAAACAAACTTACTTTCAGAAGCCCTATTAAAAGCATCAACTTTCTAGCAGTCCCTGGTGGGCCTCCTCTATCCTATGTCAGGAAATTCAGAATACAGGAAAGTAGAAGGAAAACAGTAGTAATGAGTGCAGGGCATAATCCCAGCATCCACACAGGGGACTGTCTTCAACTCCCTCAAAACAAAACAAATGGAGAGCTTTGTTAGCAATGTTTACATAAAGATATATGTGCATCTCACATATTACGTGTATTACAAGATTTCTGGAATCCCATCTCTGAAAACCAAATTATGGATAACATCCATGTTAAAGAGGGCAATCAGCAATTATATTAACATCTTTTGTGTAATTCAATTCTAAGATTGTAGAAGTAGACACTGACTTATCTATGTAATTTCTGAATTTGATGCCTTGCGATTAAAACAAGAATCATTAAATTCAAATATGTTTGTATAGGTAAAATGTAGTTCCTTAGTAATAGTTGTTACTGAGCAAAAGTATGGCAAACCTTTCAGTAAAATCTTTTTTTATTACTAAAATAAATAAAAACAGTGTTTGACAAGTATTCTTCCCTTAATATTCATCAGTCATTCCTAAAACATAATAATGAAATGGTCTATTTTTCTTCTGATAGTAAGATAAATATTTTTCTCCAAAAGTTCATCTTCTCAAAAAAAAACCCCACAAACATTGAAAGCAATTTTTAATAATGGTCACTCAATATCTCTTCATCGTAGCAGTCAATGTTTGATATTGAATTGTGTAGTCAGCAGGTACGTGGCTTTGCTTTGAAGAATTTTCTTTTCTACTTTTCTTACACAAAGCACTTCAAAGACACTTAACAAGACCCATAGTCATCACTTTAATTATGAATTTTTCTCCCAATTTATTTTCATAGATAAAAGTGCAGCACTATTTGGCTTTAACTTACATGTCTGAGCTCCAGAGTAAATACCAACCAATGAAGAACTCCCATGTTGGATGCAAATGGCTAGAACCTTTTACAACTGCCTTCCTCAAATACTGACTGCAATCCATCCTGGAAAAGCAAATCCTCAACTATCCATCTTGCTCAGTCACTGGCAGTGCTGTAAGCAAGGTGAGATCTCAGTCTCTAAGGGTTGAAGCAAAATCTAAAGCAGTTAACAGCTGGGGGCTATCAGGATACAGTAAAAAATCCTTTCACTTTTAAGTAATTCAGAATAACTCATCTTTCACTTTAGTTACATTTAGTTTACATTCATCCACTGAAGTCCCATTCTATTATTCTTTTATTCATTCTATGTCTTTAAAGATGCAACTATTTCAGATTAATATGAACAAGGAAGGGGTGAAAGACCGGAAAAAAACCATCTAGCATCTAGCATACCCCCAAAATTCGTGCATGTAAGATTTGAGCAGTGCATTGCCTTTAATTGTAGAAAAATGTGAAACTATTTTAGGATTAATTACATTAATCAGCAGGGAAGAAAATGTGATCAAAACTGACATGAATGTGAGTGATGATTTTAACAGAATTTTCCATTTTCCTTATTGGGAATGTCATTCCTAACTGGCATGATCTTTTCAAGTAAGCTCAAAAGCTCAACAGTATCTTCAAAGGTAAGCATGTTGTATTAACACTGATTTTGACTGTTTTCTATGGAAGACCAATAATATTCTCTATAAAACTAGCCCTCAGAAATTAAGTATCTTTCATTGAAAACACACACATCTGTCAAAATACTACACTTTTTCTTAGGAACACTGCTAATCAAATGAATTATCCCCCTTCCTCCTCAACCTTCACAACTATGCCACTACACTAACGGAGATGTTAAATTAACCTCTGATAAAGTGTCACATTAACTCCAAAAAAAAGGAATTGATATACTTACAAGAAAATAGAGGGGATGTACTTTGTTTTTGGACATTAGCATGTTGAATACTATCTTGAAACAATTTAAGAAATAAAATACATGAAAAAATCCTCTAAGAATAAATCTTGTACAGTAGACTTCAAAGAGGGAATTCCTTGTGGTGGGTCAGTTACATGCAAATTACTACTCAAAACTTCCTTCATAAAGCCTTTTTAGGGAAATTCACATAATGGAAGGGGCAGTTATATAAGATGCCAATACACAAAAGGATTTAGCAGAAGCCAGTAGAGCAAATATTTTAATATACATAGAGATCAAAGAATCGCAAGTCAATTATCTTTAGGACAATGCAAGGTACTCTAAGGAAAAGAAGGTTGGTTCTGTTCCTAAACTCTGTCATTTCTCATTGTTCTATTTGTATATATTACTGTCTAAATCACACTGTATAAATTAGTGATGTTTTAGAGTAGGTCTTTGTATTTGGTAAACGCCTCAAGATTATCATGTTTTTGCATGTTTTGCAATTCATTTTTCAACTTCCAAAAAAGACTGATTTAGATTTCTTATTGAAATTTTACTGAATTTATACATAACATTGGGGACAATTGGTAACATCACAGCTTGTCGGTTTCCAATCCAAGAACACAGCATATCTCATATAAATTATATTATTCTCTTCAATTTATAGTTTTACAGCCATGTCCTGTAAATTTAAGATTTGTTCCTTGGCATTTGAATTCTCTTATTATTCTAAATGGTATCTCCACAGACTGAGACAGAAATATTTGCAACACACACAACTAATAAAATTTGCATTTTATGGTATGTAAAGAACTCCTATAAATCAATAAGTAAAAAGTAGCTGAGCCAATGAGGGAAAATGGACACGTTATTCAAATAAGAAATGTTTTAAGAGATATTTTAAATATCCCAATACACATATGAAAAGGTATTCAACCTTATTAGTCTGAATGTAAATAAAAATTAAAATTAAAACCGAAAATAGATACCACTGTACATTTGCCAGATGAATCAAGTCAGGAAGATACATGGCAGCGGATGTTTGAAAGACACAAAAAGACACAAAGTAACAAGAACAGAAATACACTGCTAGTCAGAGTGTACATTTGTACAGCACATTCAGAGAACTACCTGGCCTAACATACTAAGTCAGACTTATACATACAGTTTGTTGGCATCTCACTTCCCATTCGTTAACGAGCCCAGCACTCTGCTCAAGCGTACACACATGATTAAACTAATTCCAAAATCCCATATTTTAGGGGTTACCTCCTGAAACTTTCTCCATATCTACCCTGTAGCAGTTATAAAGAACACAGCAAGGACACAAAACCACCAGTAATCTAAATAAGGAAATAATTCATATAAAATATAGTATTAATTATGAATAGGAGAATGCCTACTAAGGCAGATTAAAACAGTGTTAGAGACAAGCCTACGCCTGAGAGAGTACAGGCAAAGAAGCAGCAAAGAAGTAAAGGGACTACCTCCCCAAGGCTGAGATTCAAGCCTTCCTTAATGGCTATGGCCCATTGATGCTGGAGAAAGTTATGGAGTTCATCCAAAGCTGTGGGATCAAGGCTGGAAACTAAGAAACAAACTAGATGGGAAGATGGTACCCAGGTTGTCCCCTGCAAGAGCTGGCCCACAGCTACTAGATAAAGCCTGACGAGCAGGAAGCTTCCTGCCAGACTGCTGTAGGCTGAGGCTGGTGACAAGGAAACCGTGGGAGAGGAATGGCGAGTAAACCCGCTAAAGGACACACACTCCCTTGGCGTGCATGGCGCTGGCTTGAAGCCTGGCTCCGTGTCCACTGCCAGTGCTTGAAGGGAGAAAGCACATCAGACCCCGGAGAATCCTCTTCCTCCTTCAGTTCCCTCCAGCGCTCTTCACTGACCGAACTTAACATCTCAGCTGGCCAAACAGAAATGTTCACGGAGTCTAGCTCCAGTATCACAAAGCAAGGCAAGTAAGGATGGACTGGGACAAACAAATCAACACCTGGCACAAAAAAGTCAGGTTATTTATGGTAAGGATTTCACTAATAGGGGCACCTGTTGGGCTCTGTTGGTTGAGTGTCTGATTCTTGATTTCAGCTCAGGTCATGACCCGGGGTTGTGGGATTGAGCTCTGCATCAGATTCTGCACTGAGCATGGAGCCTACTTAAGATTTTCTCTCTCTCTCTCTCTCTCTTTCCCTCTGCTCCACTCCCCTGCTCATGCTCTCTTTCTTGCACTCGCTTTAAAAATTCACAACTAAAAAATAAAAATAAACTAAGGAAAGAATTTCAGAAATAATATAATTAGAAGAAACTAAATAAACATGTATGAAAGCCTAGGCTACTGATAATCACATAGGACATGCTTAATAATACTTGGGTGTGGATTGATTCATCTTAATATTGCTATTAAAATAGAATAAAAAAGGAAGGGTCAGAGAGAATGGTGAGAGACTAGTAAAAGACAACACAACAGAAGTCAGGGAATAATAAATTTTTAAATGCAAGGGGCAGTAAAAGTGTCAAAAACTCTTAACGACAACAAGGAGAATTAGGACTGAAGAAATGCTTCTGGTTTGGGACAGAAATAAATCACTGATGTCTCTTGTTTTAGTTGTGAATTCTGGCCAGATTTCAGGTGATTAAGAAAGAAATGACTGGATACTCAGGAAAGCAAAAAATGGGAGATGGCATGAAATTAGCATTTAGCTTGCATCTCTTAGATCAGACACCGTACAGACATTTCATATACAATATTTATTTTTAATCTCCTCTGTGTCCTATCATAATAATTATTATTTCCATTTTATAGTTGAGAAAACTGAGGCTAAGATCAACTAAGCAAATTGCTAAAGGATTTGAAGTTCCTGTGTAACAGAACCAGGACTTAAATCCCAATTGACTGAATATCTGCAAGAAGGGATAAATGAATCAAATGAAAGTAAGGCTCATTTTTAACATACAGCTGCCTGTGACTATTTGATTTGCAAGGGGTGAATTTCATGGGGAAAATAATGAAGCTTCTAAGAGATGAAATGTATATTCTCATAATATTAGTCTAAATAGTAAGTGTTGCACCTAGAGATTATGGCAGATAACCTACAGCAGAAAGAAAGCAATTTCAGTTTATTAAAATCAAAGACATTGGTGTCTACTGAGTGTGTATTGGTCTCTTACTATCTGCATTATCTTATGCAAATTACTTTACCATCTGTGTCAGTTTCCTTATCTACACATTTAATTATTAGGAAAATTAAATAATATACATAACATATGCACAAGTGAGAAGCCCATAGAAAGTGCTATATATATTAGTTTTGCTACAATAGAGAGATGCAAGGATATATCATATCCTATTTTTTTCAATGTCTTTAAAAGTTGATACAATGAAGATACTTTAAGAATATGTTCAAAGAGACAATTTATAATCGTTTATTATTGATCAATTACGGAATCTGGGCCAGATTAAAAGAAGAAACAAGATGTTTATCCTTCTAAGCATAGTCTAGCCTGTCTTAGCATTCTTACAAAGAGCACAAACCTCACTTTTTTCCCCTCAATAGTCCCTTGACCTTCATTCAAGCTGAGTGAGCACTCTTCTTTGACCTTCATCAAAAACTGCCTTAAATCAGTTAGCTATTGCTAACAAATGGTCTCCAAACCTAATAGCGATAAACACACATTTTTTTTATTCTGTGAATCAGCAATCAGAAAGCTTAGCTGAATCCTCTGGCTCTGGATCACTCACAAGTAGGGTTGTTAGAGTGGGCAGATAAAATAGAGCGTGCCCAAATAAATTTTATTTCAAATAAACAAGAAATTATTTTTAATGTATGTCCCACGTATTGTCTACTTACAAAATATTTCATTGTTTATCTGAACTTCAAATTTAACTGAGCTTTTTATATGGCAACTCTACAAGACCTAAACCACCTCAAGGTTCAACAGGAAAGACACTGTTTTCTAGACCACTCATGAGACTATTCACAGGATTTAATTCCTAGTGTAGTGTTGGCTGAAGCCTTAGCTCCTCACAACCTGCTGACCAAAGACCTCTTTCAATTCCTTGCCATTAGACCTTTCCACGGAGCATCTCACAACACAGCATCTGGCTTTTATCAGAGCAAGTATGCAGGAGAGCAAGAAAAAGTTCCAGAGAAGAGACAAAGTACCAGCAAGACAAGTGTCAATCTTTTGTAACATAAGCATTGAAGTGATTCCTCATCACGTTTACAATATTCTACTTGCTAGAAGCAACTCACGGGTCCATCCTTCATCCCTCACTGGATTCATGCCCCACACAGGGGATGCACCCAGAAAGTGGGTTATCCCTGGAGCCATGTTAGAAGCTGCCAGCTACTACACTGATTCTCTAAATCCAGCCTTTTCCTTATCCCCCATTCTATCACTACTGTCTACACTACTCTTGTCCCAGTGGTTTCCCCACTGGGGACACACCTTGAATACACCTTGAACACACCAAGAATGCCCTTGTCATGGGGTTTTCTACCCACTATTCTTTTGTCCGAAATGGTCTTCAGCCATGAAAACTCCAACACTTCATTCAGATCTTTTCTTAGACATATCCCTCTTGGTAAGCCCTGCACTAACCATTCGATAGAAAACAGCATCCCCCTCACCTCGAAATCTCAAGGAATAATTTTCCTGCTCTTATTCTACACACAGCCTAGCCTTACTACATTATAGCCTATCATTTCATTACGGATCAATTCTCACACTATTTATTATCTATCTCTGCTTACAATATAAGCCTCCTGAAGGCAAGAATATTTGCTTTGTTATATGTGTTTAATGCTCACAAGTGTTGGGCATAGGGAATGTATTTTATCAACATAAACTCTTGAATAAATGAATAAATAAATGTTGCATTTCTTGTCTAATTTAGGAGATTCCAAACACACCAAGGGTGAGCTCTGGAACTTTGGTGGGTTTTTTTTTTTAATTCTTCTTAATAATTATCACAGTGACATGAAAATCATTACAAAGTATTTTAAGATGATCTTTGTACACTGACCTAAATTTGCAAACACTGCAAAAATCACTTTTTTTTTTTTTTTTGCCTGTAATGATCCTATAGGGTTCAAAGTTAGTTTATCAAAGTAGTTCTATAATGGGAAAATTTGGGCTATCAAATTTGGCATAAAATTTGGCATATTAGCTGGTAAAGGCCAATTATAAAGCCATTGTAAGAGAAATTAATAAAATTTGAAATTCAAAGTCATGGGTTATGAATTCAATTATTTACGACAGGAAATCTTTTGATTTATGCTTCAGTTCTGGCATAGTATCTAATGGCAGCCTTTGGTTTATCACACCACTTAGTTCAAGCCTTACCTGGATTTAAATACATAAAATGTTTTCCATTAGGAAAATAATAATCTTCAGCTTGGAAAAGAAAACTCAATGAGAAGTAAGCTTAAACAAAATCTATTTTTCATGGGTTACCTTTTCCTCTCCACCCTCTCCCCTGCCCCTTTCCCCACCCCTCTCTTACTCCCTCCCTTCCTCTTGGAAATCTGCTCATGTTAAAGTACCAACATGTTGACTCTTGCTGGTGCAAATACTTAATTCCAGTACCCTCTCCAAAAAGTTAACTGTGTCTTGCAGAATACCTTGTTAGATATCAGAATTTCGATTCATTAAGATTATTCTGTTTCCTCATGGTTTGTCCCCATTTCACCTTCTTCCTCATGACAACATATACATTCTAGTGATTTTATCTTCACCATGACCTGCAGTCATATAATTTTAATAATTTTTATCTAATTCATTCTAGAATAACATTAGCAGTTAAATGCACAAATTTTTAAATGACATAAATGTGGAAAGGATAGCAAAAATTAAAAATCCAATACTGATTGAAATAAGATGACATTTAATGCGGGCATGAATATAAATGTCAAGTGTGAAATGGTAAGGCATGACTTAACTGCATGACCTATGAAAACAACATGTAGAGACTTTAATTCACTGTACATTAAATATGAGTCAAAATATTATAGAAATGATAAAAATAGAATTTAGATCACTTTCAAGATTATAATGTATACAAGAAGAGAAATAAGCATCACTCCTGTTTGGACTAATTAGACTATGTTTTATTTTATTTTACTTTTTTATGATTTTAGAGATGGGGGAAGAGAGAGAGACAGAATCCCAAGCAGGCTCTGTACCATCAGCACATAGCTAAATGTGGGGCTTGATCTCATGAACCTTGAGATCATGATCTGAGCCAAAATCAAGAATCAGGTGCTTAACTGGCCGAGCCACCCAGATGCCTCTAGGGCGTATTTTAGCAAGCTTTTTTTTAGGCTTAGAGGCCTTACTTGTTTGCTGTTGACAAATACACAAGATTTAGACAAAGAAAATGAGTTAATTTGGGTTGTTTGAAATGACCTGCTTAAAAAATGGCTGACAAAATGGTAAAGATTTATCTTGAGAAAATAACAATGGAAGGAAACCAAAGATCTGACAAATACTTAAATCTTTTTAACATGAGAGAGTAATGTATTCTAGGTTAGCCCAGACAATAAAAGTAGATTCAAATGAATGTAAGTTATAGGAAAACAAATACTGCTTAGTATAATCAATAGTTAGGTCCTTGACAATTAGGATTGAAAATCTGTGAGATAAACTTTCTATGTGTTGGTTGCATCTATTGATGTGTTAATAAAGTTTAGATGGTCATTTGTTGAGGGGCAATTTTTGAAAATATTCATAAATGGCTAGGTAGCCCCTTAAGAGCATTTCAACTCAAATATATTCTCGTGCCATTATCTCATACTGAAAACTCAACTTTAGCCAAAACCCCTACCTTTTAAGTTTTCTACTCGTCTGAGACTATGACATGTATATTTTCCCAATCATTACTGCTTTTTTTTCCTTGGCACCCCCACCATCTTCTCCCTTCTTGCTTTTTGCAATATTCATGTGCTTCTCTACTCAGCCTTGGCTAGATGATCATAAACATCAACTTTCTCACTAGGATGGAGTACTCACTGGTTTTAATTTTATGCTTTTGTTCTTTCCAATACCAATGACCTGTACTCTAATTCCAACAATGCTGATAAAACATTTATGGTAAAGGGGCACCTGGGTAGCTCAGTCGATTGAGTGTCCAACTTCAGTTCAGGTCATGATCTCTTGGTCCATGGGTTCCAGCCTCGCATCAGGCTCTGTGCTGACAGCTCAGAGCCTGGAGCCTGATTCTGAGTCTGTGTCTCCCTCACTGCCCCTCCCCTGCTTGTGCTCTGTCTCTCTCTGCCTCTCAAAAATAAACATTTAAAAAATTTTAAAAGAAACTTTGAAAAAAATTTATGGTAAGAAGAATTAAGCTATAAATTGTGAAAAGGATATTGGGGGATTTTCAAAGACCACATGACTTTCTTCCTCTCCCTCCTATGAACACAGACTTTTCTCAAAGTTCAGTCAGGATTTTATAAAGTTGTTTTCACTCCAGAATGAAACTGTCCAAAGCTGAACCCTTTCCAGCATAGCATGTGAGCATCTACCTTCAGTGGGGGAGGATGGCTGGAAGCGATGTGATTGCACGAGGCAGTTGATACTGCTAGCAAGTTCCTATGCTCCAAAGAAACTGGTCCACTCTCATCTATACTCCACTTAGGCCACAATCACACTTTCTCTAGAGCCATGCCAAATCCTAAACCTCCTAAATATATTTACTGGATAGGATAAAAACAACAAACATATGCAGTTCACATTTTACAACAGCCAGAAAGTGGTCCAATCCTGTTTCTTTCTTCTTTAGGTGCATTGGTTTGGTTTCCAATCACCAGAAAGTTCCTGTAAGTTACATAAACACACACACACACACACGCACGCGTGTGTACATATATATATACTAAAAGCATCTTGGGGTACCTGGGTGGCTCAGTCAGCTAAGCATCCAACTTCAGCTCAGGTCATGAACTTCTGGTTCACAAGTTCGAACCCCACGTCGGGCTCTGTGGGAACAGCTCAGAGACTGGAGCTTGCTTCAAATTCTCTCTCTCTCTCTCTCTCTATTCCTCCCCCACTTGTGCTCGCTCGTGCTCTCTCTCTCTCTCTCAAAAATAAAGATTTACAATTTTTTTTAAGTTTCTTATTTGGATGTATGATAATTTGAAGTTTTTCTATTATTAAATATTCCCTGGCAGTAAATAAGAGAGAAAAATTATTTTATATTTTTGGCCATAGTTTATTACTAAGATTTGACTATAGACTTTTAAATGAGTTAAGTCTTATAGCGTATCTCTTCTGCATCATTCTTGACAGTCTTTAGACCCTGATAAATCTATTTTGCTCCTATATCTTGCCTCTTTTGGGCTTCTGAGCTCTGAAAAAAATGTGCTAATGATACCAAATGGCTCCAATCACTCCAACATATTTTTCTACCAATTAATCTCTAACTTTTTCCCCCTGCTCTTAGTGGATATTAGTTTGCATAGCTTACAGTTATTGATTTCTTGCTAATTCTGCATTCCTGTCATTCATATAACAAGGTTTGTTCTCTTCCTTTCAATCCTGCTCAAACTTACCTTAAGAAAACAGAGCATTCAAGTAAGACTTCCTTCACTGCTCTTCATTCCTAAGCAACACGAATCTACATCTCTATCCTCCCTTCCTCATTAGCACCCTTGCCAAGCAAACACTGTCATTTTCGATTTTTAATTCTTCAGACTTCAAGGATTTCCTTCCGTTCATTGTTCTATGGTTCTATTGTAAGTCCCTGGATTCTGTTACTGAATTTTAAAAACAGGTCAATCCTGACTCATATTCAAATACACCTTCTCTTGCTCCTCTTCATTTTCTCCTTTACACTTTGCCCCTGCATAACAGGATAGGAAAATGTAGGTTTTTGACTCCTGTTTAGTGCATTAATATAAGGAAGACAGGCTGTGTCCGTTAAATTGTCTACTATCAACTCCAACACACGTGTTCCCAATTACTCTGAATCACTGAAATGCCTTTTCACTTGTAAGAGGAAATACAGTATTTTGAGCATATACAGATGTAAGACTCTTAAAACATTTGAAACGTATTATGGCTAAAGGCAGTTAGCCACGGTTTACTAGCACTTTTTTTTAAAAAAGGGTTTGTGTTAAATCTTCTAACAGAAATTAGCATGTATAATTATAAATATTAATTTTCTTTCTAAAATCAAAACTCTAGGGAGAAATGCAGACAATGGGAAACTTGGCTTTTTACCTTACTTGTTTTACCTTTCAAAAATGTAATACCTGAATATATAAAAGAAACATGCTAATTAGCAAAATTCCATTCTAAGTGTCTAAAGTAATGGATATTATTNTGGAAATACTAACAGTATTTTGAGCATATACAGATGTAAGACTCTTAAAACATTTGAAACGTATTATGGCTAAAGGCAGTTAGCCACGGTTTACTAGCACTTTTTTTTAAAAAAGGGTTTGTGTTAAATCTTCTAACAGAAATTAGCATGTATAATTATAAATATTAATTTTCTTTCTAAAATCAAAACTCTAGGGAGAAATGCAGACAATGGGAAACTTGGCTTTTTACCTTACTTGTTTTACCTTTCAAAAATGTAATACCTGAATATATAAAAGAAACATGCTAATTAGCAAAATTCCATTCTAAGTGTCTAAAGTAATGGATATTATTTGAACACTGTTAAAGAATTTCCATATAGGAACCAGGAGCTAAATATCAAAGAGCTCTTCACTTTCTAGACATCTATCACTTGATAGTTCTAATGTTTTTCTAGACCCCCCAAAATTATTTAAACTATAGCTAGATAAGAGCATGGAAAGCAAAAAGTGGTATCACTACACACTGAAAACTTATACAACAAAGAAAATGATTTTCTTCATAACATATAAAGGAAATATCCCAACTCTACATGTGTAGGCATATGTAAATACACATGTATGTTTCTTACATGTCATTCAGAAAATGCAATACCTGAATTATGCTTTTAAAATTATTTTAAAATGCATAAAAATTAACAAGCATCTATAACTTAAAATTAAGAAATATTAAATGAACATGCATATTTTCATATTATATTTGGTGTAAGAAATTTTATAAGGCCATTTTAATCTTTGAAATGTAAGTGATTTAGCTGCAACATAAAATTTTTCCCCTTGGATGTGTGTTTTGTTAATATTATAATTTCTAACTTTGTTTCTAATTCCTTTACATGTTTTTTAAAACACTTGTTAAATAATACTTTTTGAAATGTGTTCATGTGTATATTATTTATCTGTATTTCAGTTAGTTATTGGTGTTTTATATAGTCCCTTTTCAGGTTTTCCAACCATTTTTTCCTCACTTCACCTTTTATTTTTACTTCACATTTTCTTTTGAAATATTTTTTTCCTTTTGAAGTTATTTTGGAATTTTAATTATTAATGTTCTAAATGTAATACTAAGTTTTATTGTATTTGTTATTTGAGAATATTATTTCACACTTAATTCTTTAACAACTGTGCTGGCTTGTATTCCATCAATACAATATGTTGGTAACATCCCATTTCCTCATGGCTTAATTTGTTTCCATTGCACAGTCTGTTGTCTGTAATTGTCAATTCTCTGTACTTAATCTAGTTTTTTTCCCTAGCCACTCTGATTTTGTTTGTTTGATGTTGTTGTTTTGGTGATCTGAAGTTTAACCACTTTAGATTTAACCAGTTTTTAGTTATGTGTTACTTTTTATAAATCTTCTTCACATTGCTTTTTTCTGAATCTGAGGATTCAAGCTTTTATTAATTCTAGAATATTCTCGACTGTACTGCTCCTGAACTTGCTTTTTCCCCCTTCTCATTTTTCATTTCTAAAGGCTCAATTATTGCTGTATTTTATGCTCCTTATGAATCTTTGACATTCTACCATATTCTCAATCCAATTTTCCTCTCTGATTTACTTTGAGTAATTCCATGTGATCTACTGGTTATACCAATCATTTTCCCCACAGTGGGTCTATACTGTTGTCTTATCCATCCCATGACATTTTAATGTCGGCAGTTTTTTTAAGTCCCCTACATTACTGTAACTATAGAGAGCTGATGGTCACCAGAATGGTGGGTGGGGGATGAGTTATAAGGATGATGGAGATTGAGGGCAACTGTGATAGCAGGCGTTGTATGCAAATGTTTAATCATCATACTGAACACCTGAAACTCAATTACATTACTGGACTATAAATACTTAAAAAAATTTTTTCTAGCTCTAAGTATTGTTTGATTCTTTTAAAATACACTTTCCTATCATGCCTTGTTCATTTAATATACTTTTGTTTAGACATAATTAAAATACTTCTTTTGTATTTGTCATATGAATATTTTGGTATCTGAAATCTTTGAGGAGTAATTCAGTTCTTTGTGGCTCTGCTTACTTTTACTCATAGGGGCTATTTTTTTTTTCACATATTGTGATTTTAAATGTGGGTGTGCATGTGTGTGTCATGCTGTGTTGCAAGCTAACCATATAAGCACCAGAAGTTTGTAAGGTCTTTCTATCGAATCTAGAAGTGTAATTTATCAAACTACGTTAAAAAAAATTGTTTCACAAAAAAACCACCTGGGAAGTCAAAGTGAATAAAGTATTTGCAACTTACACAAGAGACAAAGCATTAACATCCTTAAAATATAGAATACTTTAAAAGTAAAAAACTTGTTAAAAATAAATGTATGAATTGATAGTCTAGATGGTGTGTATGCAAAACTCTTAAACACCTAAAATATGCTCACTCTTATATTGAACAAAAATGCACATTAAACTACATAGTGTTTTTCGTTAGTTGACTAAAATAAAAAAGTTATAGGATACATTTTTTTTTTTGGACAAAATGAATGGAAACACAAACATTCTTATATTGCTGATGGGAGTAAAAAATAGTATTTTCCCATAAGGTTGGAAATTTGGCAATGCATAGCCGAATTGCTGATGCATATACCCTGCCCTATGCAGCAGTCAGGTATTATTATAACAATACTGCTTTAGAAAAGATTGCAAAATTTAACTTATTTTTTCTCATTTGTTTTCCACAAAAATAAAATGCATTGTGCACTGGCTGTGTGCATTAGCTATAGCTGTTCTAAGTTGTTGATTACCTCAGTTCAAGTCCAGGCTGTGAATTGGATGTAGTTCTGCTCGATGTATGCTTCATTTTCCATTAACTAAAACCTACCTAAGGTGTATGCTCATTATAAATCAACAGATCACAATAGACAAGATGCATGATATGAATACATTTAAAGCTTCTGCTTGTCTATCTGTTTGTATTACATTGACCACAACAAATCACGTGGCTAGCACCAGAGAAACAGAGGCGGGAAAGTGTATTTTGCCCCAGGGAAAAGAAAGAGCATGATGAATGGATTTTTGCTGAGGATTACTTCCATTTATCAAAATTTGCCCTCTTGTTCACAAATATTTACACTCACTCCTCCTGCATAAAAATCTAGGTCGGGGGCAAGTCAACTTGGGCCATCTTGTGACGCCAGGAAGCAAGAAACTGCTCAAAGATGAAAAGCAAACAGGTTCGCATGCACAAATTCTCACTAGGGGGGTCCAGACACCATGCAACAAGATTTGTAAATTTTTCCTGCCCAAGGTGTGCTTGCATCTAATTAAGCCTGCAGAACTAACTTCCAGTTTGCAGGAAACGGGGAATAACAGAACAAGGTAAATGAGGAGAGTGAACAAATATGCAAACCTATCCAGTATTTGTCACAAAGTTATAAGAAAACAGATATGGACCCTTTAAAAAAAATCAGTGCCATTCAACAAAATTTTAAAGTATGGGTTTGCTTCTAGATTTAAAATTTGTAGCAACCAAATGAAATATGGATCCTTTATGTGAGCGGAGACAATAAGCTGTAGAGGCAGGTAATGTGAAAAACTTGAAAATGGACTATTAGACATTATTGGTAAATTACTGTCAATTTACCAATATCGTATAAAGATAAAAAGCATTTTGATTGTGTAAGAGAATATTGTATTCTTACTAAATGCAAGCCAAAATATTTAGAGTTGAAGTTCCATAACATCAGCAAATTGTTTTTAAAATAGTTCTCTATGTATTTATCAGGACAAAGTGAGGGGAAAAAAAGTAGGAAAATGTTAGCACTTTTTAAATCTTAAATACAGGTGTTTATTGAATGAGTCTTTCCTCTTCTCCATTTGTGAAATATTTCCAATAAGAAATTGAGGGAAGGATTAATAATATATAGCCAGTCTGTTCCACACCACTGTCCTAAGCATCTCCAAGTATTTTCCTTGATTGCTTATAAATAAATAATCTTCAAGCTTCAAAGAAACTTGGGCCTACCTTAGACTGCACTACTCATGAAAGATTTCCTCCTTGAAATGTGCATCATGACAAGCCATCTTGATACTTTTACTCAGGATATAACTGATAGAACTTATTTCAGGCTTAGAAGGAAATATTAATAAATTTTCTGTTTATTTTCCTTCAATGTTCTCTTCATATAACATCCTGATCACAGGAATGTTGATTTACTTAATTTTCTCAATTTTAATATCAAAGCTCTATTGTTTCTTTTATTTATTTGTGTATTTGGGGAAATTCTTTGCCATGTACAAGAGGGAATGTTTCTCTTAATTCTCTAGGGAAATAGTCATCTCTCACTTTCAACCCTTCCGGTTATTTTTCAGAGTTTTGTCTGTGTAGGTGTTAATTCCTCAAATTTTGTCTCAAGAAAAATATTCTATGAACATCCAGAAAACAGCTTTTTTTTTTTTTTAAATCACCGCCTCCCCTTTATAAAAAAACAAACAAAAAAAAAATGTCCTGTCTTTCCAAAATGAAGTCAAAGACTGAACATGATCTGGGTCCCTGCCACATGTTTAATTAAAGATCATATGAACATGTTTACTTCAGGGGTGCCTGGATTACTCTGTTAAGCATCTGACTTGATTTCAGCTCAGGTCATGATCACTTGGTCATGAGAGCGAGCCCCT
>NW_027532232.1:2101061-2103249 GCF_008692635.1 Crocuta crocuta
TTTTTTTTTTGGACAAAATGAATGGAAACACAAACATTCTTATATTGCTGATGGGAGTAAAAAATAGTATTTTCCCATAAGGTTGGAAATTTGGCAATGCATAGCCGAATTGCTGATGCATATACCCTGCCCTATGCAGCAGTCAGGTATTATTATAACAATACTGCTTTAGAAAAGATTGCAAAATTTAACTTATTTTTTCTCATTTGTTTTCCACAAAAATAAAATGCATTGTGCACTGGCTGTGTGCATTAGCTATAGCTGTTCTAAGTTGTTGATTACCTCAGTTCAAGTCCAGGCTGTGAATTGGATGTAGTTCTGCTCGATGTATGCTTCATTTTCCATTAACTAAAACCTACCTAAGGTGTATGCTCATTATAAATCAACAGATCACAATAGACAAGATGCATGATATGAATACATTTAAAGCTTCTGCTTGTCTATCTGTTTGTATTACATTGACCACAACAAATCACGTGGCTAGCACCAGAGAAACAGAGGCGGGAAAGTGTATTTTGCCCCAGGGAAAAGAAAGAGCATGATGAATGGATTTTTGCTGAGGATTACTTCCATTTATCAAAATTTGCCCTCTTGTTCACAAATATTTACACTCACTCCTCCTGCATAAAAATCTAGGTCGGGGGCAAGTCAACTTGGGCCATCTTGTGACGCCAGGAAGCAAGAAACTGCTCAAAGATGAAAAGCAAACAGGTTCGCATGCACAAATTCTCACTAGGGGGGTCCAGACACCATGCAACAAGATTTGTAAATTTTTCCTGCCCAAGGTGTGCTTGCATCTAATTAAGCCTGCAGAACTAACTTCCAGTTTGCAGGAAACGGGGAATAACAGAACAAGGTAAATGAGGAGAGTGAACAAATATGCAAACCTATCCAGTATTTGTCACAAAGTTATAAGAAAACAGATATGGACCCTTTAAAAAAAATCAGTGCCATTCAACAAAATTTTAAAGTATGGGTTTGCTTCTAGATTTAAAATTTGTAGCAACCAAATGAAATATGGATCCTTTATGTGAGCGGAGACAATAAGCTGTAGAGGCAGGTAATGTGAAAAACTTGAAAATGGACTATTAGACATTATTGGTAAATTACTGTCAATTTACCAATATCGTATAAAGATAAAAAGCATTTTGATTGTGTAAGAGAATATTGTATTCTTACTAAATGCAAGCCAAAATATTTAGAGTTGAAGTTCCATAACGTCAGCAAATTGTTTTTAAAATAGTTCTCTATGTATTTATCAGGACAAAGTGAGGGGAAAAAAAGTAGGAAAATGTTAGCACTTTTTAAATCTTAAATACAGGTGTTTATTGAATGAGTCTTTCCTCTTCTCCATTTGTGAAATATTTCCAATAAGAAATTGAGGGAAGGATTAATAATATATAGCCAGTCTGTTCCACACCACTGTCCTAAGCATCTCCAAGTATTTTCCTTGATTGCTTATAAATAAATAATCTTCAAGCTTCAAAGAAACTTGGGCCTACCTTAGACTGCACTACTCATGAAAGATTTCCTCCTTGAAATGTGCATCATGACAAGCCATCTTGATACTTTTACTCAGGATATAACTGATAGAACTTATTTCAGGCTTAGAAGGAAATATTAATAAATTTTCTGTTTATTTTCCTTCAATGTTCTCTTCATATAACATCCTGATCACAGGAATGTTGATTTACTTAATTTTCTCAATTTTAATATTAAAGCTCTATTGTTTCATTTATTTATTTGTGTATTTGGGGAAATTCTTTGCCATGTACAAGAGGGAATGTTTCTCTTAATTCTCTAGGGAAATAGTCATCTCTCACTTTCAACCCTTCCGGTTATTTTTCAGAGTTTTGTCTGTGTAGGTGTTAATTCCTCAAATTTTGTCTCAAGAAAAATATTCTATGAACATCCAGAAAACAGTTTTTTTTTTAAATCACCGCCTCCCCTTTATAAAAAACAAACAAAAAAAAAATGTCCTGTCTTTCCAAAATGAAGTCAAAGACTGAACATGATCTGGGTCCCTGCCACATGTTTAATTAAAGATCATATGAACATGTTTACTTCAGGGGTGCCTGGATTACTCTGTTAAGCATCTGACTTGATTTCAGCTCAGGTCATGATCACTTGGTCATGAGAGCGAGCCCCTGCCTGGGGGCGGGGGGGGGGGGCTGTGCTGACAGCAATT
>NW_027532232.1:2103483-2214755 GCF_008692635.1 Crocuta crocuta
GTGAGGGAGCCCCCCTCCTTGGGGGGGGGGGGGGTCTGTGCTGACAGCACTGAGCCTGCTTGGGATTCTCCTCTCTCTCTCTATCTGCTCCTCCCCCGCCCATGCTTGCTTGGGCTCTCTCATAAAATAAACTTTAAAAAAAAGTTCACTTCAAAACATGGAATAATTTATCATCACTGCAAAAATACAACCATCAAAAACAAGTATGTGTTCCCCGTCACACACACACCCACACACTTTTTATTAAAACTGTTCTACTTGCTATAAAAACATTCTACCACTGAAATCTACTGGGACAACTCTACCCAAAAATTCCCTAGAAATCATTTTCAGCTGTCAAAAAGACACATTTGTTTATTTCAATATCATTAGAATTAAAGTTTATAAGAAAATAAACTGACAAAATTAAGAAAGAATACTATTCCCCCAAACAAAACATATGGAATGAATGCATAAATGTCAGGATGTATAAATTTCAATACATTCTAATTTATGTACACACACCATTTAATAAAATTCTAGGAACTCTGCAGTGTAATTAAAGTAATATAAAATGAAATAATTTATCTTTAAGGACAAGCACTATATGGTATTATATGATATCAATGTAAAGATATATAGTTACTTCAAATAATGCCGTGAAAATTATGTTACACATGTCAAAATATTTCTGAAGGAAAGAAGGAGGAAGAAAGGAAAAAAAATGTGTATACATCTCATGGTATAGGCTACATAACTCTATACTTCAAGTACATGATCTTATAAAAAACTAAGATATTGCTTTACTTCAATTTCTTAACACTTCTCAGATCATACATACTGCAATAGATTCAACCAATCTGTTGATATTCCATAGCAATATTGAAAGAATAAAGTCTGTTTGGAAAATAATCTGAGCTCCCTGAAAGCAGCAGAATATATTAAATGTTGCCAAGTAGTGTGTCCCAGATTCCAGTAACAAGCAGAAGCTTTAAAATTTTCTTTAACTTCAGTTTTAATGCTAAGATTTTATACGATTCTTTCAACTGTGTCTTATTAATAAGCAAAAGCCAAATACGTCCACATAAGATATGTTAATATTCACCTAAGCTGGTGCAACTCATTCTTTAGTAAGTAATTATAGTTTTAAAAATCTGTTTGTATAGAATAAATAGCAAATATTTTCAAAGATCATAGAAACAGAAAAATCGGCTATTGTTCAAAGAGTATAAAATCTAATCAAACATCCTTATTTGACAGCTGCAAAAACACGGAGGCTCACAGAAACGGAGACATGAAAATGACCATGTGAGGAGACCGAGGAGAAAGAAGGGTCTTGGCTTTCAATCTGGTTCTCTTCATTCAGATAACAGATAATCAGTCCTGCTAGGAGATGGGTACTGTGCTAGGGACACCAAAATGACACTGCACTTAAACTACACCGTTTAGCAAAGGGGAGCTCATTTACAAGTAAGGAGGATAAAGTGTGACAAATGTATAAATGTTTGAAGTATGAGTTGAAACATGTACCAGTTTTGCCTTGAGGATAGAGATGATATCTCAGATTCCTTCACAGAGAAATCTTTGTCAATACAACTGGGTCTTGAAAGAAGAGTCTGTGATAATAACAAGAAACTCCAACAGGAGACACAACGTGGCCAAGACCTGGCTCACTCTCCCACCAGTTGCATGCAGGCAATGTCACTATATAAAGCCCGTATGGGAGGCTAAGAATGAGATTCAATGGGAGCCCAAGTAGGAGGGTGCGTAAGTGTTCCTAAGAGTTTATCCTTCATTTTGTGAACAATGGAAAATCACAAGATTTATGCAGAGAATAAATATGATGATAAGGCTTATAATTTAGGGGAAAAAGAGCTTTAGGAACAGGAAGGGGATTTGGTTCAAAGGCATATTAAAACACATTACCGGGATGCCTGGGTGGCTCAGTTGGTTCAACATCCAACTTTGGCTCAGGTCATGATCTCACAGTTCGTGGGTTTGAGCCCCACATCAGGCTCTGTGCTGACAGCTCAGAGCCTGGAGCCTGCTTCAGATTCTGTGTCTCTCTGTCTCTCTCTCAAAAATAAACAAACATTAAAAATGTTTAAAAACCACATTACCTACTTATAGATAACTAAATGGCATTCTATATTATAGTGATAAGAATGAAATTTAACAAACAAGACTTAAAGAAACAAGTTGGATGAAAAAATTAACTAATTGTTAATAAACCTGAGAGTCAGCTGCATATTAACTGACCAGGTGAATAGTAGGAGTATAGTAGGATAGGAAGTTTTGACAGAGATTTTATTCATTTAGTGTTGTATGTGCAGTATTTGAAATTTCTTGGTCACATTTATTTGGCAAAGCCTGATAGGAAACTAAATATAGCCATCTAGAACACAGCAGAGAAGTCTGAGCTTCAGGCATATTATTTGGAAGAAGTCAGAATGTAAATGGAGATAAAAACCCCTTGAAGAAAAGAGGATGGAAACAAGGGAAAAAAGACAATAGAGAGAAGAGAAATTACAGATAGAAAATAATTTTTAAAAGTTTAAGTATTACAGAAGTGTGAAAATTCTATTTAATTCATGTTTTATTAAAACCCACAACATTATGTTTTCCAATTTAAAATATATGGCTAAATCTGTCAGCCTGTCTTTTCACTAAATCTCATCCCGGAGCCAACAAAGGGAAAAATTAAGGTATCCTACATGTATCTGGAAAACCTAGAAATTAAACTGAGTATCATATTTTAAAATGTTGGGTTACCTATTTTACTTTTAAACTAAGTTTATTAAGAACAATGCTCATTTCCTATTTCTTTTAAGAAACAGCCTTCCAGAACAAAAAAAAAAGGGTTTTTCATTAAAAGGGGAAAAGACATGTTAGTAATAACAATAAAAAAATTGTTATTGGAATACCTTAAGTAGTCTGATCCACTACCCCAACAAACAATAAATTTACCTGCAGCAAGTACAGTTTTTCATTACTCATTTACTACAAAGTACCTTTTTTGCTAGGGCACATGTCAAAAACCAATTAAAATGCATGAGCAAACAGAACAAGATTGTCACCTCCAATACTCTCTCCTCTAAGAGAACACCAAATGAATTACTTTAAGGACAAATATGCTTGTGTCATCATTTGCACTATATACCCATAAATATTCCCAGGGTAAAGAAAAATTCTATCCCCGAATATAATAGCATTGAAATTCCAACTAAAATCTAATGTCTTATCTGTTTTTAAATAGAAACATGCACATAACCTCTGTGTACATCTCTCTGTAATTTTTTAGGGTATAGATCATCCCCTTCCCCGCACTGATCTTCTAAAGAATCCTTACTAAATTAATCGGAAAATTGTAGACAAAAAGACTAATGCAATTAAAGTGATTGCCTAATACTTAGTATTTTTAGCAGTGGTCAAAATAACGATGATGGTAGCAGCAACATTTACTTGATTAAAACCTAGTTAGATTCATAATGGGTTCAGGTGGGTTAGAACCCCTGATTCCTGAACGTTCGGTTGTCACATCCTACGATCCCAAACCCTACATCCACATTACTCTCACTTGTAAGACCAAGTCAAGCAGAGTCCACGATGGGAGCCCAGGGATGCCATTTTATATACCTGAATGCTCTACTTTCCCATTAGATTTTAAGTAAAATGAGCGAAGAAAATATATAGTTTTCTGGTTTTGGCACTGCTGTCTTCCCATCAACGAGCGCATCACGGCTAGGCTGCTAATGTGGAGCCCACACAGCCTGCGTGAAGACATGCAGCGATAAATGAACTGCTCCCCATTTCAGGGCCCTGGAGCATCTAAGTGATCTCTCTAGGCCGTGATCACGAATGTGTCAAGCAAGACGGTTGGATTTTTTTTTAAAAATGGGAAAGCATCTCCCACATTCGGAAATATAATTATGACTCTAGCTATGTAGTCTTAGGGAAAATTTTAATAGAAATGTTTGAAGAAAACTATAATCTAAATTTCTTTCTCCATGGGAAATAAAATCTGGAACATAAATACAGGAGAGTTAGGAGGCAAATGCCTATTAATAAATGGAAATAAGCATATCATTTCTCCACAATCATTCCTATTTTTGCCCGGTATTCAAAACTTGGAAAGTAGAGATGCAGAAAAGTCGCACTTCATGCTGCTTACTTAAATAAAAGTTTTGTCTATCTGCAACTTAAATCACTGGAAAGGTTAATATTCCTAATACAGAAAGAACTAAAACTAGAAGAAGAAAAAAAATCAATACCCTGTGGGGAATAAGCCCACTGACCCAATCAAAGGAAGGAATTAAAGCACAGTGAATGGGGCCTTTAAAAATAAGTTACTGCAAGAGCAGGTGTCTGATTGACAGGAAAGTTACAGAAAGGCAATTTATCTGTTAGCAACAAGTCCCTCCCTTGATTCCTCAATGGCCGAGTACTACAGAGGTTACAGCCTTACGTGGAAGTCGCCTATGCCCATGTAAAGCAAAAAGCAGTCTGATTGGAATACATATGCATTTCTTGAGGTGTTGCAGACTTCAGTTTTTTGGCGCATGCTCAGTGCAAAGCCTGCAATGCCCCTACCCCAATACGCCCACCCGCGGGAGAGAGGAAGAAGGACGAGGAAGTGAACTGTCTAATGGTTTGGGTCTCCATTGTGGGGGGAGGAGGGCGGTTCATACGTATTTCCAGTAAGTTATAAACCTATTGTTAACTAAACAGCACAGCTTTTAATGGGTTTTTTGAAAATAAATCCTCTCTCTCACTTCTCACCACCCTAACCTAAAATGGCCGGAAATAAATACAGAACATGCACACACATATTCAAAATAAATTCAAATATCCATGACATTGACGATAAAATGGTTAACCTTGCTAAAGTAAGAAACGAAGGGACATTTAGACATTCCGAGGCCATTATCACCTATCAGATTAGCAAAAATTCATATATTTGGCAAAACACACGATTGAATAAAGCTGTGGCAAAATAGGCATTCTTAGTGCTGGTGGAGCTATTTACAAAATAATGCAATCTCTAAGCAGAGAAATTCGGCAGTCTCTAGCAAAATTAACTATTTATTGACTCTTGGATCCAGATCCCACTTCAAGAAATCTATCCTAACGATATACTGGTAAAACCATAAAATGTCAGGTGCACAGACTGTTCCTTAGGATACATTGTTTGTACTAGCAAAGAAGAAATCCAAATGTCTATCAATAGGGAACTTAATGCATTTATAAAACGTGTAAGTAATATAAAATAAGACCATCATTACCATGCAGTCTACACAATGAAAGAAAAACATCTCTAGGGAGAAGGATCTATATTACGTCATTTAAAAAGTGAAGTGGAGAGACTTTCGGTTTCCAGGCCAACGCGTAAGGAGCTTGGAAGTCACCGTTCTCAAATGAGGTAAAATGTTAAACGAACACTGCAAAATCAACAATTCTCAGAACTGTGGACAAAGGAGAGCACAGGGTCAAGTGCTTCCCCCAAACTGGAGAGAGGAAAACAGGAGAACGCAGATAAAAGCAACTTACCAGCAGAAACCCAAGGAGCTGGAACTTCTGCAGGAAATGGAAATTTTGAGTGAGAAATTGTGGAGGCTCCATGCAGACAAGCTGGAGGTGTACAAACTTCCGGGAGGCCCAGCCACCTGAGGGGAGTGAGGAGAGCCTCTAGACTTGTGGGTTTTATCTCCTGTTGCTCTACCAGGTTCCGTCAGTGGCTGAGAAAACTCCCCCTGTACTTCTGGTGGGGGGAGGGGAAAGTGAACCTTTTAAAACCCACTAGGGCAGCTGTTCTTCTAACAAAGCTTGCCCTCAGCAGACAGTATTTAACCAGAGCTGTCCCACTTGGTTTTATCAAAGCCTAACCCGAGGGAAGGGATCTGCCCAAACCCAGCTGTCCGTAATCTTCCACTTGAAGGGAAATACCAAGCTGCAGCCCACTGAGCCAACCTGACTGAGGAGGGAAAAGACGAGAATTACTTGCCAAGTTCACAGTCCAAAGGTGCAGGCTACTCAAAGACTGAGACTTAGGCATAGGATCACAGGATGCTGCCCTTCCCCTCATAGCTCCTAGCATTACTTAAAGACCTATCTACAGCAGTTTTGTTTTTCTTTTCCTAGCATATCATACCTGGTTATCAAAAAATGTATATATTCAACATACTAAAAGGCAAGAACAAAAACAAAATTAAAAAAAACAAAAACAAAAACAGGCATCTCCAAAGACAGAGCATGAGCAGAAGGCACAAATATGACAAGGAAGGTAGAATTATCAGATCAGGAATTTAAAACAACTATGATTGAGATGCTAAGGGCTCTAATGGATAAAAGAGACAGCATGAAAGAATCGATGGACAATGTAAGAAAATAGATGAAAACCCCAAGGGAAACAGAGAAATACTGCAGATCAAAAACACGGTAACAGAAATTAAGACTGTCTTTATTGGGCCCATTTGCACACTGGACGTGACTGAGGAAAGAACTCTGATATCAAGGATGTCTCAATGGAAATCCACAAAGTTGAAAAACAAACAGAAAACAGACTGAAATCTCCAGAATATCCAAAAGGTGTGGGACAAATACAAAAGATACAATATTCATGTAATGGGAATATACGGCGGAGAAAGACAAAAAGGCACAGAAGTATTTGAGAATTTCCCTAAATTAATGTCAGATACCAAAGTATAGATCCAGGAGGTGACATCAGGAAGGCACATGAGGAAGGCAAAGGAATAGACAGATAAATGTAATGGAACAGAGAGCCCAGAAATACACTCCCATAAATATAATTGACTTTTTTGCCCCTCCTCTACAGAGGAGCAAATATAATACAAAGGAACAAAGACAATCCCTTCAACAAATGGTTCTGTCACAACTGGACATTCACATGCAAATAAATAAATAAATAAATAAATAAATAAATAAATAAAAATAAAAGAGAATATATAAAGACCTTACACCTTTTACAAAATAACCCAAAATGTTTACAGACCTAAATGTAAAATGCAATATTATAAAACTTCTAGAAGATAACATAGAAGAAAATCTAAATGGCCTTGGGTATGGCAATGCGTTTTCAGATATGACACCAAAAGCATGAGTAATGAAGGAAAAAATTGATAAACTGGACTTTATTAAAATTAAGCAAATTAGTTACAAAACNTGCTGTCAACATGAAACTGTTCCAAAATATAAAGTTTATTAAAAACAAAAGCAGCCAAAAAAGCAAAAGGAAAAAATTTTGATTATATTAAGATAGAACAATGGTAGGCTAAAGCGAAATTAATTAATTTAAATAATAATTGCCTATTAGAGTGGGGGCGGGGGAAACAGGGTGGTATATACAAGGGATAGAAGCTACACAGCTTTGTTTATTTCTTGTTCCACTGATCTGAGGTTAGGACCATGTAAATATTTTAGGTAAATCTAACATAAAATAATCCCTAAAAATACCAGAGTAAAATGAAGGCAATGAATTGACTTGTATAATGAACTGGGAGTATAACCAAAGTTGGAAATGATTTAAATTGAATTTAAAATACAATTATTTTTACATCTCTAGAAGAATACCAACTGAAAAGGATAAGGATCCTAAAACATATTCAAATCATTTGACTGACAATATAATTTGTGGTCATAATTGTATGATTCGTCTCTATCTGTTCTAAGTATATCATGGGGTGAAAAAAAGAGTAATTATGGGATTTGTTCCTAGGAGAACCTAGGATTTCTTATTCAGAAAAAGCTGATATAATTTAATATGACAAAACAAGTAGGATAAATTGTTAATAGCACAACTTAGAGTGTCTGTATACGGGTATTTACAGTAAATTTTTTTTTCAATTGTACCGTATATTTGAATTTTCTACAATAAAATTTTGGGGAAAAAGAAATTTTTTCCTACCCAAGGTCATGAAAAATATTGCCCTATGTTTCCATCTGGAAACTTTTTTGTTTTCTTTTTACTTCTAGGTTCATAATATATCTTGATTTAAATTCTGTGTAAGGCATGGAGGTTAGAGTTTCGGTGAGTTTTGTTGGTTTGTTTGTTTTGCTTTGTTTTACCAGGAAGATATCCAGTTAATCTGGCCCCACTTATTAAAATTCTATCATTCTCACAAAATTGCCATGGTGACTTTGTGCTAAATCAGACCTCCATATATGAGAAGAATATTTTCTGGAATCTTCCATTCTATTCTATTCTTTTCTATTCTATTCTAGTAATAAAAGCTTGCCTGCTTTTTACTTTTTTCCCCTCAAGATTGTCTTAATTTTATTAGGTCCTTTGCATTTTCAAATTAATTTTAAATTTGGACTGCCAACTCCACAGAAAGAATGTGTGAGGACTATGATTCTCAAATTCAGTGACTCCACTACTATGGTTTTACCAGCTTGAAAGAGTTTATGCAAGATGTGAATTTTTCCAGTTGTCAGGATTTGAACCTGGACCTTCTGATTTTGAACCTTAACCTGGTCTTGCTGAGAAGCAGAATGCAAAAGTAGGAGATTCACACAGTGAGTTGTTACTAACAACACTACATATCTGGAAGAAAGAAATTAGTTCTGATGGCTATGAAGGGACAACATACTTTTCAAAATTTTTTTGGCAAAATACTTTTTTCTGTCAATTTCTCTTCTTGAGTTCTACTTAATTTTGCCATAGTATCTTTTCATTTGTTTCCCTCTGTGTCCTCCACCTTGCCTAATTTTTAAATTATCTACTTCCTTTTTTGTTTTCTAGTTCCTTGATTTTTGTACTGGTTTTATGTTTTAGCTAAGCCAACGTTTTTCTTACTTCTATTATTTATCTCTTTTTAATTTTTCCCTTAACATTTTCAATTTTTCTCATTATTCGAGTTCACTTATTTATTAACAAATATTCACTTAAAAAATCCCATCCACAAAAACCACACAAAAATAAACAATGAATTTGAGCACATAAATGTTCATATTTGAAGAAAACACAAAAATTAAAGGCAATGTATGTGATAATTGGCTTATGAAAAGAGCTCTTATAGACAAAAATGAAATAAGCAATGGTGTGTAATATGATGGTCAGCATGTTAGAAGGTATTCATAGAAAAAATGCAGAGAGCACCTGGGTGGCTCAGTCAATTAAGTGTGTGACTTTGGCTCAGGTCATGATCTCGAGGTCCATGAATTCAAGCCCCACTTCAGGATCTTTGCTGACAGCTCAGAGCCTGGAGCCTGCTTTGGATTCTGTGTCTCCCTCTCTCTTTGCCCTTCCCCTGCTTGCACTCTGTGTCTCTCTTGCAAAAATGAACATTAAAACAATTTTTTAATGCAGAAAAGGAAATGAAATCCCATGCTGACCTTTGACCTATTCCTGTGTGCCAGGCACTGTTTCAAATCTCTGCTTTTGCTAGTTCATCTAGGACTGACAGCAACACCATGTAACAGCGATGCATGCTTGTAAGTGAGCCATAACACAAGAAATGGTAGCAGTCAATACACTTGACACTTGGAATAAAACAGATGGAATTGTAATAAATGAGAACCCAAAGCAGATGAAATGAAAAAAAATTTTTTTTCAGGCAGGATATACAAAAGAGACGAAAGCAACTTCAGAGAAGGAATACCTGGGATCTTTAAGGTAAAAACGAAGAACAGCAGAGATAGATGCCCTCTCCCCTGAAAAATGGCCCTTTAACATATGAACCCTGCCAGATTGCAGTCATCATTGGAAAACTCTCAAGTAAAACTAGAGGCCATGGCTCACCTCTTAAACTGTTGAAACTGAAAACATGCTGAACAGTGTTAGGGGAAAACACAGGTGTACAAGAACACTCATTCATTCTTAGCACTAAAGTAAATTTCAGAGAGCAATTTGGTAATATGGATCTAAATTCAAGTTTCTTATGTCCATTAGCTTATCAAGTCTGCATCTTGGATTTAACCTTAGAGATATAGTTAAAGGAGTTTCCAGGGGTGCCTAGATGGAGGTTAGGTGTCCTACTTTTGATTTTAGCTCAGGTCATGATCTCATGGTTTGGTTCATGGGATCAAGCCCCACATCAGGCCCTGCCATAACAGAACTTGCTTAGGATTCTCTTTCTATCCATCTCTGTCTCTTGGACCCTCCTCTGCTCAAGCTCTCATTCACTCTCTAAACAAACAAACATTAAAAAAAATAGAAGTTTGCAAAGAGGCACAAGTTCATTACTGTGAATTGTATATAAGAGCAAAAACATATACATTTTAAAACATAATGTCTCCCACTGGGAAATAGTTAAGTCATAGTGAACTGATTCATTAAATTGTGTTTTCATGTAGACTGCTTAAAGTTTGATTGTGAAATGGTGTCATTTCTAGATACCCATCCAATTGTATTTTTGAGAAGCTACCTCTAAAATTTTATAATGTCTAACATATATAGACACAGCACTGAAAAAGCAAGATAATAAAGCTAACACAATTCTATTGCCTGTACCTTTCTCTGAAATGACAGAACACACTGATATAATAACAATAATCATACTAAGAACATATATTGAGTTATGCCAGGCTTGTGTTACTATTACTATTATCAATGCATATAGTTCTTATACCAATCCTCTGATATCAGTACTTAGATCCTTAACTGTCCTATAAGAAAAGGAGCCGTTGAATACACTGTAACTTTTGCATTAGATAGAATTGTATTAATGGAGAAACAAAAGCAGATGTAAATAAATGAAAAAAGTAAAAAATCTGCAGGATAGTAAGAAAAATCCCAAAGACCAGAGACATGCCAGGCTCAGAATCAACAAATGTAAAGAGCAGCAGGGAGCCCTTCAGCAATCTTCCAGAAAGTAAATAAAATAAATAAAATACAGCAGAGGCACAAAGGAAACAAGGCTAAATTGTTGGAATCCAGTGGATAAATACTGAATAATTGTTGATGTAACTAAAAGAACAGGTTTGACAGAGAACCATAGTGCTGTTTGCCACACATTTTAGGCTCAGTCTTTCATGAGCTTGAAATAAATCCATGACAAGATTTGCAGAGAACTGCTAAAATTAAGATTATTTACACGGAACAATCTTATGTTCCTTCTAAACCCAAGGTACCGCTGTTACTCTTTTTCATTTTTCTTTTCTTTTTCCTCTTGAATGCACTATATAGTTTTATTCATTTCTGACTGGCAGAAAGAAATCTCAATAAATTATGATTGCCACTTTATGAATTTTCAGAACATCTGAGTAATGTAAAATGATATATTTCAACAGAGAAAATGTCTCAGGTACTGTGGAGACATTTTCAATAGGTTTAGAGGGTAGATGAAAAATGATATTTCAAAGACTTTTCAGTATGAAATATCCTTCAGAAAATGACTACTCAAGTGAGAATTTCTCTCTGTGTAACTAAGATAACTTTCTTCAGGGGTCATCTAGAGAAAAAGATTAGCTGGAAAAAACTTGTGTGAGATGTAAATGTTAACTATGCTCTCTTTTTAAGTAGTTTTTAATCCCAATAGAAGTCATGGAAAAGAAAAATGGTTTTACTTTGCTGTACTTGGCAATGTGTGTTCACTACCATTATTTATTTCCACAACTGTTCAAAAGGGGAAGAGATGATCCAGGGCAAACCTCAAACTTTCTGCCCTATATTACTGTGCCAGTGCAGTTGAGAACTGAATAATTTGTGTGACCACATTTAGAGATAAAGATCAGAAGCAGTATTGCAATAGATTTCTTAAACCACCTGGATACTGGACCCTGCTCCCAAGTAAGCGGTATTCAAAAAGAATAGAGAAAAAGCAACAATGGAAGATTTTGAGAGCTCGCTGACTATATTATCAACCTCTTTTTGAACACATTACAAATAAGAGTCCATTGTAATTACACTGAATTTACCGAAAACTATCAAAGTTTGGTTTAGATACAAAGAAACAGCTATATTGCATCAATGATAGAGAACTTATCTTCAAAGTAACATAAACTCAATATACTTAAAATGTGCCTCTTTGTTTTCCGAATGATTTCTTACTGGGTAAGGGGTCCTCAAAATGAAAATGTAATACTTTCGGCCTGTCAAAATCCCACCGGAAATTAGTGTACTGTATTTATTTATAGTACAAATGTCAACTTCTTATATGAGTCATGAAACTACAATTCTAAATCTTTTAAGAAATTTTGAACATAAGACAACTTAAAATCAGGGAAAACTAAATGGAGGAGGATGGTTACTATTATTTAGCTATTTGTGTATTGAATTACTCCATGGTTTAACAAATCAACTGACAAACCAGCAATACATGTGTCAGATAATGTGTTTTGGGTATGTAAAGTGCAAATAATACCTATGTATGGTGGCATTAAGTGTGCAGATCCCCTGCTGTTAACCCTTATGCTGCCTACGGATAATTGTCTTTTTCAATATGAGTTTCAAGAAATCTGCTTGAATATACTCTGCTGGGCTTCTAAAATACCATACATGCTCATAATATAGTCAGTTCTTGGGAAAAAGATAAATTCCCTTTGTTATATTCTCTAAGTTTTTACCTTGTAAATTCTCTCCAAATTAAGACTTGGCTATTTCTTCACAGCAGAAGGGTGCAAATAAAACAATAAAATGTCTGTTGTGACTTTTCCCCCCATATTGTCAACTGAAAAACTATCATACTGATTTTTTCCTCTTAATTTGGAGGCAACACAATTATTAAAAAAAGAGAATGGCTCCTTGAGAAGCTCATTAAATCTCATTTGATGTATCCTTAAAGATTAAATATTTTAGGTCAGTAATGGTACAAATGCTGAAATTTACTAGAACTAAATTTAAAAATAAGCAATGAGATTTCCAGATTCTTAAACCATATACAGCCTCTGGTTCATTAAACATGAGAGAATATTTAGAAAGGAACAAGTTCAAAATTTCGATGATGGAGAAAAACTATTTGATGTGCTTCCATAACAAGTTGAATGATAGAAATGTATTTTAAGAAATAAAAATTGGTGGGAATGTGTCACATTGTCATTTTGAGAAATTGTTTCCTTTATTTATGTAGATATATTAAATGTACTAAGTTGAAAAGAATAGTAGGCCAGAACATGAAGAATAATTCTAATACCAGGCATATAAAATATAAACTGTAAGGGTTTCTCCTCAACTTTTGTAAGATTGAAAAGCATTCCATAACAGCAAAGCTAAATCCAAATGCTTAGGGAACAAAAACACTAAATCAAAGAATATTAGCCTTAGGAGTGACCTCTAACTTGTACTGTTAAACAAAAAAAGTAAATTGTTTTCTCAAAACAGAGGCTGATGCATTCTAAAAAAAAAAAAAAAAAACAAACCAGTAAGGAAGGACATATCTGTGATCTTTCAAAAGCAATTAATTTATGGGAGCCTAATTAATTGGCTCAGTCAGATGAGCATCCAAGTCTTGATTTCAGGTCAGGTCAAAATCCCAGGGTCATGAGATCAAGCCCTGAGTCAGGCTCCATGCCGAGATTGGAGCCTGCTTAGGACTCTCTCTCTCTCTCTCATTCTCTCTCTCTGTCTCCCTTTCCCCTGCTTGTACCTCCTCTCTCTCTTTAAAAAAATAATAGAATACATAAATATATAACTAAATAAATAAATCAAAAATAAAAAGCTGTTGATTTTTAAAATGTTAAAAGACAACTTCTATAACATGTGGAATTCTGGGAAGGTAACAACTCAAGCAAAGGTTACATCTCTTGCTTCCATCTGTGTCTGGAGTAGCCCAACAGGTAAGTCTATTAGTTGAAGCTGTGTTGGTCTGGGGGGAGAGCTGAGGTTTTCAGAGTTAAAGGAGAGAGCTCTTAAGCTAGTCTTTTTCATGGCTGTGCTGCATGTTAGAAGCAACTAGAGAGCTATAAAAAGAATTGATGCTAGTGCTTTAAGCCTAGAAATTCTGATTTAATAGGTCTTGGGTGTGACTTGAGCATTGGCAATTTTAAGGGATCCCTGTTTTATTTTAATCTGCAATCAGGTTAAAGAATCAATGATTCAAAGTTTAGTTTATTTATTTTGAGAGAGAGAGAGAGAGAGAGAGAGAATCCCAAGCAGGCTCCGTTTTGTCAGCACAGAGCCTGATATAGAGCTCCATCTCACGAACTGTGAGATCATGACCTGAGCTGATACCAAGAGTCACTCAACTGACGGAACCCCCAGGGGTTCCAAGAATCACCACTTCAGGCAGACCTGATGCTTTCCTGACTCCTAGCAGAGATAGGTGGCAGAATCTTGCAAATCCTCTCAGGAAAGAATCCCAACAGTCATTCTAAGGCTGGTGCTTCCAAAACAAGTTGCCAATTCTACCATCTCTGGGATGAGGAACTGCCTGGAAGACTTAGATAGAATAGAGAGAAGACTTGCTTCCAGTTTCTGAGGGTGCCAGGAAATCTTGGCTCAACAAAGTCTGTCTATTACTGGTAATCCTGAAGAGATCGAATCATTGTGCTTTTAGCATCAGCTGACTGAACTCTGGTCAAGAGAGTGTAGCAAAATAATATAGGATGGCCAAAACACACAAACGAAATGAAGCAAAACAAAATCCCACTCTAAGGGAATCAAAAACATGCAGGATAAAAATCAAGCTGAACAGATGGAAAAAGTTCCCTCAGGACTGAAGAAAGAGTCCGATTAAAACCTAAAATATAATATTGTTGGGGATACAGTGTTAAAGCCCAAAAGAAAGACTTTACAGAAATTATTTTTTAATATTTAATTTTTTTATTTTTATTGTTTATTTTTGAGAGAGAGAGAGAGGGAGAGAGAGAAAGAGAGAGAGAGCACAAGTGGGGTGGGGACAGAGAGAGAGAGAGGGAGACAGAGAATCCGATGCAGGCTCCAGTCTCTGAGCTATCAGCACAGAGCCTGATGCGCAACTCGAACCCATGAACTGTGAGATCTTGAGCCACCCAGGTGCCCCAAAATATTTAAATTATTTAAAATGAAATTTCTATGGACGAACTGGAAAAAGTGTTGTCATTATTGAAAATATAGTTAATGGTAGATTGAAGGGGCGGGAGACATCAGAAAGTTTTTTCATGAAAGCTGAAAAAATCTCCAAGAGACAAATATGGACATAAAGAGAACTTCCAAGGGGGAATTCCAGAAAAGCTCTCACAAAGAAAATAAAATGAAGAGAGAGAACAGGGTAATGTTCCATGGTAATAGCTGAACACTTCTCTGAAAGGCAGAATGGTGTCATCTGGTTGAAGGAGATCCCTGAGTAAGAGAACTAATGATGAGGCTCACACACTTCAACACATTCAGGTCAGATTCAAGACACGGAAAGATAAGGGAAAAAGTTTTATGAGTTCCAGACAAAATGTGGAAATGCTTCTCCACAAACAGTGGAAATAGAATCAAACTTGGTACAGACACTTTACAAGCAACACATGGAGCCAGAAAGCATGGAAAAGTTCGAAGGAGAATGAAAATGGTTCATGAGAAAACATAACAACCCTGCAGTCTCCCAAGAATCAATTCATTTCTTTGGGTGTTTAGAAAGATATTTATGTCTATTTAAGGATTTAGAAAATGCACATACCCATATTTCACATCTTCAAAGTCTATTTGAGAAAGGGCTTGAACGAAATGAGAATTTGATCCAAAGAGATACTGAAGACCAGACCTGGGGTGTGGGTGGGGGGTGGGGGAAGAACTGAAGATAATTGTGAAGATGTGTTAATATAATCAAGGGTTAAAAACATGTAATGTTGTTTACTTGAAAATAATTAAGTGATCTCATGGAATCCCAGGAGTTGGGAGAAAGTGTCTGAAGAAATAAAAGCATTCCCATATTGTCAAGGAGTTGCCAGAGTAGTAAGAATTTGCTGTTGTAGTAAGGGGTGGACTATAGCCACATTTTGGAAAAAAATATTTGTAATCATGTTAAATATCAAAAAAAGTATAATTTATCAGTGAGTAGATTTTTTAAAGTATGTTGATTCATGAAACAAAAAGTTCATAGGAATATAATGGCAATTATTCAGGAAAAAAGAGAAAAATATTTTTTTGATCTAGCACTTAATTTTCAAGTATTTTACTTATTTATTTATTTTTAATGTTTATTTTAGACAGAGAAAGAGAGAGATCTAGTGGGGAAGGGGCAGAGAGAGAGGGAGACACTGAACCTGAAGCAGGCTCCTGGCTTTATAGTGTCATCACAGAGCTCGATGCAGGGCTCAAACTCAACAACTGTGAGATGATGACCTGAATCATAGACAGACACTTAACCAATGGAACCACTCAGGCTCCCCAGTTTTTAAGTATTTTACCATATATTATTTCAATACCATACATATCTGTGAGGGAGACATGATTGTTCTTGTTTTGTTGTTTTGCAAGAGGGAATACTGTAAATATTCTAAGTAATTTCTATATGTTACAAAAGCTAATATTTAGCTGCTCAACAATATATACCCAATTCCAAATGACATTTTAAATTTTAATTGCTCTAAACCTCTATTCATTCCTAGGAGGCCCTAGAAGACCAAATATTACATTTCTTGAGAAAGAAGGAAATTAGAAAAAGCATGAATTGTACAATCCCTTAAACCTAGTTCCCTCAGAAAGGGAACACATCAGATAAACAACACAGTTTTAGCCTAAAAAGTTCAGCAAATGTTATTGACCAGATGCCTTTGGTTCTGCTTTAGTCTAAAATAATAGTTTTAGCTTTTTGGCTATTTAGTACAGTCCTAAACTTGCAGTAAGTATGCTCATAGAAATGACCCTCCTTGATCGCCTCTTTGATGGCTCAGTTGGTTAGGTATTCGACTATTGTTTTTGGCCCAGGTCATGATCTCAGGGTTCTTGAGTTTGAGCTTCACCTCAGGCTTTGAGCTGACAGTGTGGAGCCTGCTTGAGATTCTCTGTCTTCTTCTCTCCCTCTGCCCACCCCTACTTGCTATTCCTCCAAAATAAGTACCATTTAAAAAAATGACCCTCCCATTTGCTCCCTGAATCAAAGTTGGAACCAGTTACGAACTAAATTTCGGTTCCCCCAAATTCACTCAAAGTCCTAATCCCTAGTGTGACTAGATTTGGAGATAGTGCTTTTGAGGAGATAATTATGATTAAATGAGGTCATAAGGGTGAGGCCCTCATTGAATAGGAGCTGTCTGCTTCAAGAAGAGAGACCAAAGCCTGAACTCACGCCTCCTCCACCCATCTCTGACTTAGTCTCTCTCTCTCTCACACAGAGGAAAGTCCATGTAAGGAAACAGCAAAAAGGTGACCATCAGAAAGCCAAGAAGACACACATCACCAGGATTCAACTCTGATGGCACCTAGATCTCTGTGATTCCCAGTCTCCAAAACTGGGAACATTTCTCTTGTTCAAGTCACCCAGTTTGTAGTACATTATTATTGTAGCCTTGTAGCCCTACTAAATTAATACAACCACCAACATACCATTAGAACAGGGATCTGCAAATTTTTTCTACAAAGGGATAAATAGTAAATATTTCCACCTTTGTGGGTCATGAGGAAATGTGTCAACTATTCATGTCGGCTGTAATGTTGTGAAAGAAGCCATAGATAGTATGTAATAACTAGGTATAGTGTGTTTCAATAAAACTTTATTTAGAAAAACAGACAGCTGAGGCCACAGTTTGCCAACTCCTGATGAAAGAAAGAAAATCTTTTAGTAATAATACCTTCAATCCATAAATCTCAAGAATTTGCTTCTGGCAGACACCTGAAATCCCATTACCAATATTAAAAAGGGAACTTGAGTATTTTCTTTCCAGAAAAGTGTGTGAGGCACTAAGGGACAGAGAACATTTTACTGTGATCATCCTGTGTTCTTGTCTGCAACATCTTTTCTTCCATACCTGCTTTTTCACATGACTTTAGCCTCTAACTCTTTTATACCCAAACTCAAACTTGACAAGTATAATTTCTGTCTTGAGAAACATCTTTGACCAACTATATGCAAAACAAGCTCAATTTTGCCTGAATCTTTGCACCTATTGCCTTATAAAATATTTTGCCTGCCTTCCAAGTTAGAATGTTCCTTCAGAGACTTCTGATGCTGGAATTCTCAAAAAACATTTTGGATAGCTATCTTCTGAGAATAGGGACCTCCACAGGTATTTTTTTGCAGTAATGTCAGGCCCAAACATCTTCAAGTACATTTTTTTAAGTTGACTTAGTTTTCTTTAAAACAGTTTCTTGGCATAAACTTCCAGTTTCTACTGTCAAAAGCCTAACCTTCTTTCAACATCCTCAAATTCCTGGACCTATAGCCTGAGCTAGGACAGATTGGCAGAGGCAGACTAATAGAAAAATCTGGGATTGAGAGATACTAAATTTGTGTTTTCTGTAGGTTAATTATGCTTATCACATATACCAATCCATCAGATTTCCTCAACATAAATCAGCCTGAACTATACCAGGTCCTCAATAAATATTTATTGAATGAATGAATTGGAGGCACAATTTCATGTTGTAAATGATGGAAGAGCTGTAGTCCAGGAAAGATCACTTTGCACTTTGAAATAACTCAGGCACAATTGCCGCTGGAAAGAGGAATTCTTAACACAGAGAGCATTACTGTCAACGATGCATTCTTCTGAGAGACAGGGTAGATATATAGAGAGGGAGAGACTGTCAGATACCTCTCCACAAATGTTTACAAATCAATGCTTTTATTCTTACTAACAATGCTGCAATGAATAACCTTGTATATGTTTCTTATCAGCAATGGGCAGACAGGCGTAATCTCTGATGCCCTGCTTCCTCCCTGTAATAGATACAAGGCCTTTATACATGTGGCTTTGCAAAGCTTTCCTGGTGGGTAGAGTAGATTTCATTGCCCTCATGACTTTGGTCTTAGTCATAGGACTTCTTTGTCCAAAAGAATGTGGGCAGAAGTAACAGTGTACTAATGTCAAGTGAAGACTTTAAGAAGTTTTCTGTGTTTCCACTAAGCCCCTTTAGTTTGGGTCCTGCAATAAGAACAAAATGTCCCAGAGAATGGGATCTATTTCAGCCTGGCCCAGGAATGAGAAGCCAACAGACAGAACAGATGCTGACCTGTGGCCCCCCATGTAATATGAGCAATAAATGTATGTATGAGACTTCAGAGTTGTTTATTGCTGGTACAAAAACTGGTTTAGCATGGGGCACCTGGGTGGCTCAGTTGGTTAAGCATCCAACTCTTAATTTCAGCTCAGGTCATGATCTCACAGTTTGTTAATTCAAGCCCCATGTTGGGCTCTGCACTGTCAGTACTGAGCCTTTTTGGAATCCTCTGACTCCCTCTCTGCCTTTCCTGAGTGCTTGCTCTCCTTCCTTTCTTCCCTCCCTCCTTCCTTCCTTCCTTCCTTCCTTCCTTCCTTCCCTCCTTCTCTCTCTCTCTCTCTCTCTCAAATAAATAAATGCACATTTTTAAAAAACAACCCCCCCCCCCAAACTGAATTAGCAGAGTTAGGTAATTTCTAGAACTGAGATTTCTGGTACAAAGGGTAAATGCAATTTTTATTTTGATAAATATTGCCAAATTTCATTTTATAGGAATAATACCATTTTACACTCCAAGAACATATCAGTATGTCTATTTTCCAACAGCTTATGCAACTGATATTGTTAAACTTCTAGATTTTTGCCAATCTACCAAGTGAGAAATTATATTTTAGTCTTATTTGTATTTTCATTTCTCCAGCTAAAAGTGAGATTATTCCACTTCACAGTTTGAGACTCCTGCATTTTAGAGAACTCTATTTTAATACCTTCACCCATTTTTCTGTTAGTTTAATAGTATTTTCTTCTTGATTTCTATATGTCCTATGTGTAGTGAGATTAGTCCTTTACAGTACAATTGTCATATTTTATTTGTCTCTTGTCATTTGACTTAGCTTAAAGTTTTTTTACATTAAATTCAGCTATGTCTTATTTTCCTTTATTTTTTATTATGTGTATTTATTTATTTTGAGAGACAGAGAGAGAGAGACCAGAGGAGGGGCAGAGAGAGAGGGAGAAATAGATGATCCCAAGCAGGCTCCACACCATCAGCAGAGCTTGATGTGGGGCTCAAACTCATGAACCATGAGATCATGACCTGAGCCAAAATCAAGAGTTGGATGCTTAACCAATTAAGCCACCTAGACACCACTTATTTTACTTTAAACCTAAATTTGTGTTATCTTCTTATTGTTCAAAAGGAGCAGAAGTGCGTTGGATTTATCCAAGATGTCACCCAGTGGTAGAAGAAGCAAATGTGGTAAAGTATATTTGATAAAGCTGTCTTCTGGATATATTCTCCTAAGGAAAGACCATTTAATATATGAGTTATATATTTCACAATATAACAATATTGGAGTTTGATAATTCTACTTAACTGTTCTAATCATAATTCTTGGTCTCCGGATAGTCAAACCTATGTTAAAAACAAAGAAAAACAAAACAAAACACAGACACGTTTCTTATAGAGTGATTAAAAAAAAAAAGAACATAGTCTTAGTCAAGTCTAAACAGAATTAAGTGGAATAGGAGTCATTTTATATGGTAAAACAAGAGCAAAAATAATGAAAATGTCACCAAAAAACTCCAAGTAACAGTATAATGGAATAACCTGATTAATGAGTATGTATGTCTAATTTAATTTTTTTTTTCAAATGTTTATTTCTGAGAGAGAGAGAGAGACAGCATGAGCAGGGGAGGGTCAGAGAGAGAGGGAGAGACACAGAATCTGAAACAGGCTCCGGCTGTGAGCTGGCAGCACAGAGCCCAATGGGGGGGTTCAAACCCACGAACCATGAGATCATGACCTGAGCTGAGATCGGACACTTAACTGACTGAGACATCCAGGCGCTGTCATCTAATTGTTTACTGTAGGTATTCATAGAAGAATAAGAAGTATATTAGACAATTTACCTATACCTCATTCCTGCTCCACATTTACATCCATAGATAATAAGCTAGTCTCCATTTTCCAGAGTAGTGGTTTGCAAAATTTTTTGCTAGTTTGTATGTTAAAAATTTGCAGAGTGTGTCTTCTCACATTTTTAATTTGGAATCTGATATTATTCATCATTGGTTTAAGTAGTTGCAGTGTATTTTTAGTTCTTATAAATAAATAGTTTAAATAACTTTAACAGACAGTTTTATGGACAGGTTTAAATTATGATGGATATAATTTTTAGAAACTTCTACTTTATCTGTAAATGAATTTATTACTTTGCAGTCATCCTCTTACCGACTTCTTAAGACTATGCAAAAAAAAAAAAACCGACTCACAAACAAAAATCTTACTGAGACTTATCAAATGCCTCTTAATTATACGTTGATCTTTAATACCTCAATTAACCTGATATACTCAGAAATGTTTGGGAAGATTGAAATGTTGTTCATTTTAATATGTCTTTGCCAATAAATATTGGATAAAATGTTTTCCTCTTATCACACTATTTATTATATATGGTTGTCAAAGTCTGGGCCTACAGATTTACCTTATTCAATTTGGAAAATGTCAGCTATGTAACCTAATTGGCAAAGCCAGTCAATATTTTCAAACTATCAACCAGATCAGAATTTTTACTGTCAGAGTAAATCTGACTCCATTTTTTCAATTCAAATAAACATATTAATATGCATTTCTATGGCAACCATCTAATTTCTGAATTCCAGTTCTAAGACAGATAGACAAGACAAGACGGTCTTCCCATGAATATCTTGGATGGATGAAATAATGTGAGGTGATCTTCAAATATTTCCTCCTGAAGCACCCGTGCTTTGCTTCATGGGATTCCCCCAGGAGCAATTAATTTCACAATAGCTGGTGAATGAAAGAGGCAAGTTCTCTGAATTAAAATAGGCATTGTTTCTCCACTGTCCTGCTCTAAAATGCATATAAATCCCCACAAAATACCATGTTTCTAAGGCCACTTCAAAAAGAGAAATGGATATAAGACAAGGGAAAACAATCATGCCTTAATTAAAGGAATCTTTCTGAAAACTAATTTCAACTATTGCTTCATTTTACATTCCAGCAAATCCTTTCTTTTGTAAAGTAGGATGAGAGAAAGGAAAATCAGCATGACCTCTCTTTGGATGGTACAGTCTCAGACTAATGAATTTTAGGAAAGAAAATGTAGGGAACTTGAATTTCTGGAATGCGATTTACTTGAAATACTCTTGTCTATATACTCCTTGAAATGTCTTTGTGTGCTGCAGAACAGTGCTTCAAACACCAGTGCCCTAGTTAGTAGTCTACTGTCCTAGAGGGTGATATTTCCTTTACTCTAGAGGAAATATAACACAACCTTTTTTTGAAAACTGACCTTTTCTGACAAAACAGATTATCTGAGAAGGGGAGAATTTCCCATCTTGAGCAGACAGATACTGAACACCCCAAATCTATAGAGTAGTTGGATTCCATGCGTCCTGGGTTCAATAGTGACTTTTCAAAATTCATGTCTACCCAGAACCTATGAATGTGAGCTGATTTGGAAACAGGGTCATTTCAGATCGTATCAGGTTAAGATGGGGTCATACCGGAGTAGGATGGGTCCTACATCCAGTTTAATTGTTTTTCTTTATAAGAAGAGGGAGGGGCGCCTGGGTGGCTCAGTCAGTTAAGTGTCCAACTTTGGCTCAGGTCATGATCTCACGGTTCCTGGGTTCAAACCCCGAATCGAGTTCTGTGTTGACAGCTCAGAGCCTGGAGCCTGTTTCAGATTCTGTGTCTCCCTCTCTCTCTGCCCTTCCCCTGCTTGTGTTCTGTCTCTCTCTGTCTCAAAAATAAATTAAAAACAAAAGAAGAAGGAGAAGAAGAGAGAAATTTAGGCATCAAGATACAGATATCCAGGGGAAGGTGGCCATGTGAAGCTGCAGGCAGAGACTTGCTACACACGAAGGAATGCTAGCCGCCACCAAAGCTAGAAAAGGCAAGACAGGATTCTTCACTAGACCCTTGAGAGAGCACAGTCAAGCCAACACCTTGATTTTGGATTTCTGGCCTCCAGAAGTGTGAGACAATACATTTCTATCATTTTAAGCTGTCCAGTTTGTTGAGCTTTTAGTACTGCAACTTTAGGTGACTAATACACACTGAGATTAGGATGTCTTACAAGCTATTAAAATTTAAAAGCATAGACACATGAACATATCAAGTGGCAGGATTTCTGATAGCATTGTTGGCCTTGAAAAGTGGCAACTGAACACATATGCAGTGTGTATTCTGACCAATACAGTTTGGTTCAGAACAGACCTTGAGGACGTATGCCTTATATAAATGTCTTAATGGCAGTCATGGTTGACCTAAAACCCAAGTGGCATTCTCAAAATTGGGGGATTATTTACTTCTATAGGAGCAGTAGAAAAGTAGAGCCCACATTTTAATGACTAGTTTCAATCTTTCCACCCCTAGCAGGGTAAATTCCCAGTTGGGAAGATTGGTATGAAATCAAATTATTTGTTTTAGAAAATAAATAAGGATATATTTCTTACATATTTGTTTTGTGGAGGAGATCTATAATGTTTACATTAAGGGAAAGGAGTTATTATTCTAGATTGTGGACAGTCCATGAAGAAGAAGTATCTGGCATACTTGCTAATGCCCAGGGCTTAATCCAAGTGAGTTTTTTAGATATAGTAGATTTAAGGTACATGGAGAGTTGGATTTAGGAAAAATACAAAGGTTCTCAGAATCTCATGGAGAAAACAGTGGACTCAAACTGAGTTTGAAAGTGTTCTGATAAATGTCTCAAAAATCTTGGGAAATTTCAAAATAATTGGTAGACATTTAAAAATAAGCAAGGGCCAAGTGAAATTTGCAAAATTAATTTCTCAAGGACTCCTAGAGATTGAGAAATGGTGTGAATTGAAAGTGATGTTAAGACTCTTGTCTCAGTTTCTGATTTTCTAAAACCAACAAAAATCTCTCCTTATAGAGAAAAAAGTACATAGTGGCTAACAATATCAGATAGGACTCTGTGATTACATTTCATATGACATAGCCTATAATATGGAGTTGGGCTGTGGGGAAGATTGTGTACCTTCCAGAAAATGAACAATGAATTATTAGATATAGATGATGCCTTCCTGCAAGTCATAGACATTTGAGTACCACATAAGACACAGTACCATGATGCCTCAATACCAGGACTGTTTTGATGTTCAGAAGATTCAAACCGGAAGAAATGGCCGATTGGCTCCCTTGAGGTTTCATGTTCACTCTAGATGAATTACAACTCATTGTGACTGCAAATCGGAGACATTTAGAAAAGATTTGGGGAAACATTTTTTAATATTTACTTTTGAGAGACAGAGACAGAGTATAAGCAGGGGTGGGAGTGGAGCAGAGAGAGAGGGAGACACAGAACTTGAAGTGACCTCTAGGCTCTGCTCTGTGGGCACAGAGCCCAATGCTCGAACTCATAAACTGCGAGATCAGGACCTGAGCTGAAGTCGGACCCTACTGAGCCCTCTAGTTGCCCTAGGAATCTTTTTTTTTTTTTTTTAATCAAAGGAGAAGGTTTACAGATCAGCTTTGAGAATCTCTTCCAGGTGGTTAAATATATACCCATACTGGAAAACTGGTGGGCTGAATCAGAGATGCTTAAATCTAAGAAACATGGATCTGAACTATCAAAACAGAAATATGAAGAATACATGCAGAATGACACTCTGCTCCAAGCTCATTCTGACCATAGATTTAATTCTTTTCCTTTTTTTCACTTTTGCCATCCTCCAAAGCTGGTTAAGGCAGAGGAGAAGGAGCAAGTGACAAAGTGTCTCAATGAGTCACAGGAGCCGGCAGCAAGAGTGGGTACATCCCTGGAGCTCAAAGAGATTTGGAATTATCCTAAGAATCAGGACTCTAATTTTGACTTTATAGCATTTCAACAAGATTGGTATGAGCATCTGCCCTTGGGCATGGAGGCGCTATCAGGTGAATGGATCCTCTTAATAACAATAGGCATAGGGGCACCTGGGTGGCTCAGTCGGTTAAGCGTCCGACTTCAGCTCAGGTCATGATCTCGCGGTTTGTGGGTTCGAGCCCCACATCGGGTTCTGTGCTGGCAGCTCAGACCCTGGAGCCTGTTTCAGATTCTGTCTCCTTCTCTCTCTGCCCCCTCCCCAGCTCATGTTCTGTCTCTCTCTGTCTAAAAAATAAGCTATAAAATTTTTTTTAAAAAGCAATAGGCATAATACTAAAGATAACAGCAAATGCGTGTCTGGAGTTTATGTGCACCAGGCACTCGCTAGCAATTTTGCATAAATTACTGCATTTAATCCATACGACAACTCTGTGATGTAGGTTCAAATAGGCTACCTGGGCCCGTGGTTCTCATCTGCTGACTCAGACACATGCAGAGAAACTGTCACCTGAAGTAGATGATTGACGTCTGTAGCAAAATTTGGACTACCTTTGTCAAGTTAATGAGAGGAAAGGTTTCAAAAATAATCACGTTCAGTTTAGGAAGGTACAAGTGCTTCTTTCTCCTCTTTGCTTATGAGGAAAATGAGCATCTTATAGCTGCCAATACCCCACAGAGAACCTATTATTAGTTCGGCAAAAGGAAGGGCTGTCTGGGGGCTGGTAAAATGGAAAGGGTGGAGGCCCCCCTTTTCTATATGAGCCTAGACATAGGAAGAGTTTTTAAACCTTTGTAGGACACACTGGACTGGATCTTGGAAGTGAAGGAGAATGATTCCAGAAAGAAAAAAATATTGCATTTTTTTTTTAGTCAGTTCAATCTCTTCAAGCCGCTTTAGGAGTCAAAGGCTAATATTGTTTTTAATTATTCATGGGAAACTTATAAAATTTGATTAGATACTGGCTCAGGAAAAAATTAATTGTAAAAAGTTTAAATTATTCAGATCATAATCTTTGATGAAAATGCAAAAAGAAAACCAAAAAACAAAAACCCAGCACACATTAAATTACTACGAAAGATATTACTGCAGAAAGTTTATCTTCAGACTATCAAAGACCAGTATTTCTCTCTAAAATTCAAATACTAAATTCTCTCAGATTGGACTGATAGAATTTTATTTCATTTTATTTTATTTAAATTTATTTCTGAGAGAGAGAGAGAGAGAGCGCGCATGAACAGGGGAGGGTCAGAGAGAGAGGGAGATACAGAATCTGAAGCAGGCTCCAGGCTCCAAGCTGTCATCACAGAGCCTGACGCAGGGCTCAAACCCACGAACCTTGAGATCATGTCCTGAGCTGAAGTCGGACGCTTAACCAACTGAGCCACCCAGGCGCCCCTGAATTGATGGAATTTTAAAGTAAATTAACTTAACAGATTCGAATTCATACGTGATTAATTAATACCCCAAAACTAGTCAATAAAATCCAATGGGGCATGCAATTGATAGCATTTAAAACTTACTAAAAAGGTATTCTGATAACAATATGGGAGACTACAAGATATTCGTAGTGTTTCACTAAAAATGAAAGAAAGAAAATTCTTTTCTTATTATACACCCTTCAATGTAGGCATCAATATTTCAACAAGTATGAATTCTCTTCCCACTATTTTATAGTCAATTTGAGATATAGAGAGTCTCCCCTAAATCATAAAGGAAGACAGTAATAGTCCAATGGCTCGAGTTCTGTTTCTACTCTGTTGATTAAGTACCGTATTTCTCCAATTCCCTAACTGGACAATGTCAGTTTTAACATGACTAAATAACCATCAATAAAAGAATTAAGCCCACATTCAATAGACAGAAAACACAAATGGATCGTACACTGAGGAGTCTAACGTGTAAATAAGAGTAGTGGGAAATAAGTCGAGGACAGGGGAATGCATGGAGTGTCATTTCACTCCTTTCATGGGTGCTTCCTGGCTTCACGATAATCTTGAAAATAGCCCAACGATTCCCTAAAGCGTTTTAAATTCCCTATAAAAACAGAAGATCCTTGTTTTCTTAGTTCCGGACCTCAAAAGTAAAGTAAAAAGCAGCAGCAATGGGAAGAAAATAACTACCATATAAAACACTAAATCTTGCAAATATTTCATTGAAAATGAACTGATTCCTTCCCACCATTTTAAATTTTTTTTAATGTTTTCAATTTTTGAGAGAGAGAGAGAGAGAACACAAGCAGGCGAGGGGCAGACACAGAATCTGAAACAGGCTCCAGGCTCTGAGCTGTCAGCACAGAGCCCTACATGGGGCTCAAATCCCACAAACCGTGACATCATGACCTAAGTCAGAATTGGACGCTTAAAGGACTGAGCCAGCCGGACACCCCTCCCACCAAACATTTTTGTGTTCTATTTTTAAATCTCCATGATAGAGTTTTCCAAACTTGATTTCCTAATTTGTTTTTAACCAGTTTGATTCGCATTTTAAACACTTTCCATAGACACGTGACTACAACTATGAGAACCTGTATGTATTTTTTTACTTAAAATACATAGAATAAAAACCAAAATCTAATAAGACTCGATCTATTTTTAAACCACACTACCAAGTCTTTACTTTCACAGCTATTTCAATTTGGTATTTTGATCACTGCAATATCTGTCATTGAAGAAAATAAAGACTCTATTGCTGGAGTCAGCCCAGATCATTTGGGACATGACTTTTACTCTTATTAGCTCTTTGCAATATTTTAAACTATTCCATCCATATTTCATACCGATTTTTAAAAAAATTTAACTATGTCAGCAATGGCCCATTTGTTCATTTAATGAGACTAGCCATATCTTCATGCATAGCAATATTTGAATCTTTTCGAAGCTAGTGAGAAATTGTTTTCCTGACTACTATATATTGTGTCTCTATCCCTACTACAAAAAAAAAAAAAATGTGGTCATGTTTAACTGACATCTATGATAGGCAAAGTCATCATTCTTAAATAGTAGTCATCCAAGGTTGTTCTGAGAGCCTCTCATTAATATATGCTTACTATTAATAGATAGTATTGAAAAACAAGCCTTTGAAGAGTTTACACTAAACTCTTGGTTGTTAATATCTGGCATGGGGCAAAGAAACCAGTAAAAATATTGTTGCCTTTGGAATAGATAAAAGGATTGTATGTCTCTGTGTTACTGAGTATTCAGCATTAAAGGCAAACAATTAAAAAGCCTTTATGAAGGTGGCTGGCTGGCTCAGTCAGCATGCAATGCTTGATCTCAGAGTTGTGAGTTTGAGTCCCATGTTGGGTGTAGAGATTACTTAAAAATAAAACCCTAAAAAAATACAAAAATAAAAGATGATTTACATATGAATATGCATTGTGAATCTCCAATATGAAGCTATCATGTGAAAGTACTTTTCAAACTCAGAGTTTTTGGGGATACTGCTGTTTCTATTTACATCTGTATGTGTATACTTTTAATGGACTAATGTTCAAAGAATTATACTTTGGAAAACCTAACCTGAAATTTTAAAACAGGGATTTTGACCTTGATTCAATAAACTCCATCCATGGATGGCTTTGAAGGGTCCATAATTCTCCATACTGTGACATTACCATGCAGTTTTGTTCTTTTATTTTTCTTGGATGTTTTATATAATCTCTATAGCTATTGAACCACATACACAAAAGCAAAACATAAAATGTACACATTACACCAAAGGAAGGGAATAGATAAGGTATATAAAATTTCTTTGAGTATTCTCTCTTTGTCAAAAAATAGTCATCTGTTCTTCAAACTTTTTCTACTAGAGAATACAGAAGAATCTCACTCATTTCTTCAGCTGAGATAAGACACTTGATCATCAATTAGAATCAACAAGTCAGCTTCAAATAATGTTAAAAATGATTGGCACATGATTTTCAACTGGATGAAGTGATAAATGAAGGCAAAACGCCTCTCCCCTTTGGTTCTAACTCAGGATCTTATCTCGAGGTCTTGGCTGTGTCTGTCTCTAATTTCATGGTCACCTAGGATCCTGAAATTTTTGGATCACAGAAAACTTACTTTTAATAGCAGACTGGAAGAATTCCAGGTAATATGTGAAAGTTGTTTAGCCAGGGACAATTAAACTTGGATTAATTTCCTTCTATCAGTATCTTGAAATTTCCACTTATTGCCATTAAGAGAATATTCAATAAAGGAAGCACCTCCATACTTGTAAATCCTAAAATCCTTAACAATGTATGCATACTTTTATTGTAGCGTGACTTTTCTGGCAATAGTGTAATGATACTCAATAGATAATGACTCCGAAAACGCTCAGCAATAATAGGTTTGAGGCTCAGTGAAGATGGAATGGTCAAGAATGAACAGATTATAATTCAAAGAAATATACAACACATGATCAAGGCAATTAGTTGATGTCAGTTCAGCTGAGCTGTGAGAGAGAGCCGGGCTGTCAGGTGTCAGAGTACTCAATGAAAGCAACAGCCATAAATGAAAGAGTTAAGCCTTTAATCACTTACTGCAATGGTTACAGGCAGGAGTCTAAAACCAGAGCAGGTACTGAAGCCTCCTCTTCCCTTTCCCTCATGTATTGGTGCACTGATCCAGGGCCAGGTAGGTCAACAAAGATGTAGAGGTCATCTAGTTGCTGCAGGAGCCCCAGCCAAGAGGCTCTGGCAGTTTTTTGGGCCCTGGCAGTTCTTTGAACCTTTCAAAGAGAAAAGGCAAGAGGAGGGTGTTGGGAGTAGAAAAGTATTGGGAGCTGACTCAGAGTAGGGAGAAGTGTCATCAAAATGTCCCTCCCTCTCATAGAGCTCCTCTGCCCAAGGGCTCAAATAAAGAGACCCAAGGATGAAAGTCTCAGGGCTAAGAATGCATATTTGTGACAGAGCATGACCAGCCAGGGATGCCTGAGTCCTCAACTGCAACTCTCTTCAGAAACTGCAGTCCACTGGCTGTGCACTGGGACGGGTGTGCAAGTGAAGCCGTCCCCCCATGAGGCCCGTCAGGTAAAGCTTTTGAAATTGCTGGTGATCAGGCATGAAAAATCATACATAGGCTTTTAACCAGGAACTGGGCTCCTCGGTTGATTTCTACATTGGGTAATACTCAGTCACACCCAAATATACCTTATACTTTTATTTATATAAAGGCTCCATAGCTTATCTTAAAAATATGCTGAATTGATAGAGATCTGATGGTTACCTAGAGTGAGGTGGGTGGAGGGTGGGTGAAATAGATGAAGAGGATTAAGAATACACCTAACGTGATGAGTGCTGAGTAATGTAGAGAATTGTTGAATCACTATATTGTACACCTGAAAGTAACAGTGATATATATACAGAAATTAAAATAAAGTTTTAAAAAGTTTTTAAAAATTATACAATAAACTGAATTATTTATGTGCTATGATTGAAGGAGTAGTTATTTTGACTTGAATTTTAATAAAAATAATCTACAGTACAAACAATATGCTGAATTGTTACTAAAATTCAAGTCTACCTTAAAGTTTGAAATGTATAACATTCTAAACTTCATTTCCTTTCTATTTTCATCTGTATGTTATAAAAAAGACAATTACTGATAATTGCATGCTTACCCATTACATTAAATGTTACAAATAGAATATGTGACATATTAAGATGACTTTTTATATAACAACTGTGAGATCTAATTCATAGTATAAAAATTCACCTGTTTAAAGTATATAACCTAATGTTTTATAGTATGCTCACCGAGTTGGGCCACCCTCACCACAATCAATTTTAGATCAATTTCGTCACTCCAAAAATAAAACCATTATCTACTTTCTCTCTGTATCGATTTGCCTATTCCACAAATTTTGTAGAACTAGAAATCTACAGGATGCACTATCATGTAATTGGCTTCCTTCACTTAGGATAATATTTTCAAGGTTCATCCATGTTGTACTATGTATCAATATGGCACCACTGCGCCAGAGATGAGATGGAGAAGAATGGCCTGCTTCTCTCAGAATGACACTCCTCTGGCCTCCTTGATTTGTCTCTCCTAGACTGAAACATCCATCTCATGAACTAGGTAGGGCAAGGGCAATCAGGGCCCCATATTCTTGATCTACCATCTCCCTGAATGATGGTTGGGTGGAGGAAGGGCTCCTTGGATCTCTCAGTGACACTCACTGGATATTTAGCCTCTACAAATGGAAGGGAGGGAAGAGAAACAAAAATCTGGGCCACCTAAACCTCCCAGGGTGAGACTATATCCCTTCATGGGAACCCTGAGAAGAGGGAGCCCCATCTTCTTGGTCATACTCAGAGTAGAGCCTTCTGTCACACTGAGATGGGTTGGATGGAAAGGAATAGGTCATGGCTCAAGATCCGTAGACTGTCACTATTCCTCTGATTTTCCTGAATAAATGTTTTATCATTTGCTATATGCCGCTTGGACAGTTTCCAGAGACTTTAATGGTTGATTTTTAAAATATATTTCACCAGTTATAGTTGTTCGTGAGGAGAGGACCCATGAAGTTTCTCATGCCCCTATTTTGGAAATTGCCCCCAAGTTTACATTTTCAACCACTGGAAAAAAATGTTCACAATATTTTTGATATAATCCAAAATTGACCACTATTTGAGTATACAGAAAGAATTCATTGAATGCTTTTTTTATGGGTGCTTCATTTCATTAATGTCTTATTGTTTTTCTCACACTGCCTCACGATACCACTAAGCAAAATCAATTGCTTTAGCACAGAAAAAACAAATGTAAAAAAAGTTCAGTCTTTTGAATTTATAACCATTATGTTTTCCCAGGATTCAAAAGGTAATCATAATAGCCACAAATTGCAAGAACTGCAAATCCATCATTCTATATTAAAATATATTTATTCTTTTGGATTAACAGCATTTATCTTTTGGTGTTGGCTTTTTTTCCTTAATGAAAATACAATACCGACATGTATAGGATTTTATAGTCCATACCAAAAAACAGAAATTCATAATCAATCAGTTTTATTAGAAAATCAACAAGTATCTATTAGTATCTGTCATGTACTCAGTAAGATGCTATAGGAAAAATATGAGAATTATTAAGTGTAAGTCTACTTTCAGGGAGATGAGCTAACTGAGGAGTAGGTACAAACATGTATTTCTTAAAAATTGCATTATATTATGTTTTTCTTTACAATTCAAGTTTCCACAATACAAATCAAGTATCTCAAACCTCTGACTATTGTATCCCCTACTCATTTTTGGGAAAACAACTTGCTTACTGCCTTAATTTGGGTTTTCCTCAAAGTTCTAAACAAGGACATGTGTGCATAAAGTCCATTCAAAGATAGCAGAGAGGGAACAGAAAAATGAGGAAATTAGGAAAAACCAAAATAGGACTATATGATGAAGTTCAAAGCTTTGGGCAACTGAGACTTGATCCTGCCTATGATCTTCTTGAAATTGTCCACCCTATAATTGAATAAGAAAAGTGTTCCTGTGCTTCGTTCTCAATACGTTGACTAAGGGGTTATTGTTATGGTTGTTAACCATCCTACCCTTTAGGATTGGTCAGTGTGTTTGTCTAGCCTTTGCCCATGGCCACCTTCAGAGCTCATATTTGGGACACTGTTAGTGTAATTGAACCCAAGCCCACCCTTGACTCTGCCAAAGCTGTCTGCGGAGGCATTTGACATTCCTTCTATTTAAGAAATAAAAGCTAAGCCATTGGATAGGAATTGTCTCTACTGAGTTACAGGGAGATTTCTTCCATTTATTCTCATGCTTTTCTCATTCTCTCCCAAGTAAATATAGGCACTATTGTTCCCACCTTTGAATGCCAGTGTTCCAGCCTCACAGGCTCCATTCCCACCCATCCTTTGGCAACTATGTGAAATCACTCACACACTGGTTATAAGAGGTATGACATGCTCTGATCAGTGCTTTAATCCACACCGCTGGCAGCCTTTCAAAATGCAAATCTAACCTTGTTATTTCTCTATGTAAATCACCCAGTGTTTTCCCATGTCTAGTAGAAAGACCAAAATTCTTAACATCATCTAAGTCTTGCCTCTCACTCCAACCTCACCTTGGAATGTCATGCTAACCCTTGTATTTTGAAGTTGCAGTGATATTTTGCATTTCTTTGTTCCTCTCTTCTCACAACAGAGACTTACCCACTTTTCTCTATTCTTGAATTTCTGTTTATCTTTCCTCTTCACTTAGTTACCTTTTAACAGTAACTCATCTTTCCAATATCAACTAACATTTCCTCAGGGAACCTTCCCTAACTCAAAGATGAGGTCAGCTTCATCCATATTAATTGTGTGTTTATGGCTCTTCATGCTCTTTTTGAAAGAAATTACCCAGTTATGATTATATGTTTATGTGATTATGCTATTAATATATCCCTATTCTATTAAATTATGACAGACAAAAGAACATTGTCAAATTTTTTGTGTATTTATGCCCACCTTTGTATCCCAGATCCATATCTCAATGCCTGTCACATAGTGATAGCTGGATAAACATTTGCAAAATGGAAGGAAAACATGAAACTATGCAAACTGGATTCTCCTAAGTATAAATAAATTGAAACTTTAAGAAAGGTAGATATTTGTTGGAATAGTACAGGAAAGCTTAAAGGAGCATACTTTAAATAAATTGAGCATTGGTTCTATATTTGTATATGCAAACCAATTGGGGAAAAACCTCAACATTTCATGTTTGGGATGAAAAGAATAGCAAATCTGGGGCTCCTGGGTGGCTCAGTTGGTTAAGCATCTGACTTTACCTCAGGTCATGATCTCACAGTTTGTGAGTTTGAGCCCTGTGCCAGGTTCTTTGGTAACAGCTCGAGCCTGGAGCCTGCTTTAGATTCTGTGTCTCCCTCTCTCTCTGCCCCTCCTCTGCTCCCCTGCTCATGCTCTCTCTCAAAAATAAATAAACATTAAAAAAAATTAGAAAAACACTAGCAAATCTAAAGGTTCAGAAATGACTGCCATACATAAAAAATATGAAGTAATAAATACTGGAAATAAAGATACATGTTAACAGTAAAGTTGGATAAGGTGGAACCACATCATTAAAAAAATCTCAAAAGCTAGAAATCTTTGGACTAACTGGCAGTATAAATGAGAACAGCTCAAGGATTCTGATCAAGAAAGAGGGATAATTAACATCTCAGTGGAACAGGATGTTTAATCAAATAATGGGCAAAATTGAGAGAAATTAGTAAAAGGAAAGCCAGATATCAAAGTCTTGTGCAATAGATATATGGCTGTGATGGTGCAGAGCATGGTGATTAAAACAGCAGACGGGTTCAAGAGTTATTTCAAGTGGATTTTGCCACATTACATAAAGAAAGTAAAAGATAAAGAGGAATTAAATATTATTTCAAGAACATTTCCTATGGAAGATAAATTAAAAATTATTAATTATATTGGCACCTGGATGGCACAGTCGGTTAAGCATCCAACTTAGGTCCAGGTCATGATCTCACAGCTCATGAGTTTGACCCCCGTGTCGGGCTCTGTGCTGACAGCTCAGAGCCTGGATCCTGCTTCAGATTCTGTTGTGGCTAGTTTTGACTAAGAATGACATAAATTGTGCAACTTGCACTATTACCACGACTGAATCTTACCACAATGTAGCTCAGCCAACACCCATTGCCACACATGTGAGTGAGCCCCAGCCCCATGAATGAACTAGATGGCCACAACTCCATTAGGTGAGACAACACCAGCAGTGGGGACAAGTCATTGTGAGCAGAAAATAAAACAGTGCTTGCAGAGCACTAAGTTTTGGTGCAGTTATAACAGAGCAATAGAAAATTGGTAATGTATTTCTACCAGTGGAGTGACACAATAAAACCCAAAAACTTGTGGCATTGACTTTGGGTCTAAGCAGTTAGAGGTTAGGCTGCAAATCAGAAAGTATATTAAAATTGTGGCTTAGATGTTTGCTTTGTTCCTATTTGCTTATTTTTTCAGAGGCATCATAGAATTGCTAATTTAATAATAAGAGAAAACGGCATTTATTTAGGGGTAAGAAGCCCTAAAAGAACAAAGACATCACACTTTATTTTCCAAGCAGCATTGTTCTCTGTGTCCTCCAGGAAAATGAAAAATAGGGGAAGGTCCAGGTGGCATGGAGAAAATGTCTTGTGTCTGAGAACAAGTTAATTATCACCATAATTTGACCTTTTTTTGAAGCCTGATGATTTCAGAGGCTGGAGTCGCCCTTAGTATTTAATTATGAGATGTGCCATGATTAAAAAATAGAATTTTTAAATGTCAATATGTATGAAAAAAGATATTAGTTAACTTATGAACCTTTGGTTCCTTACTCCATATTTCTCTGGATAGAAAGTTCTTGAAATGCTAGCTCACAGCAGAGGTGAAGCTAGGCAACAATTGATCATAATGAAAAAGCTTTTGGCTGCCTCCTGTGATGGTAATTAAGTGATTATTTCCACTTGCAAATGATTTTATACAAAAAGAATTATTAATACTGTGAGCACTGTGGTTTACCAACAGATCTTGTTTTACTGGTATGGTGGTATTAATATGGCAATAAGGAAGAGGGTGATTCTAAAAACAAATTTAGGAGAGAACAAACTATTACCAGCAATCACAACAACCCCAAATTTGTAAAAAATTAAATGTACCATTTTGATGATTACTAACACATCAGAAGAACTTCCCTCCTCCTTGCTTTGAGGCCAACTAGAAAAGCTGAACAAAATGTAAAATGAATTCCTCTGAAGATCATTGAAAAGATCAACTGATGATGAGGGCTTACCAGTCCGGTATTAGGAAAGGAAAATGACTCGGGTGAGCCTAGAGCCAAGGGATTAATTTTTATGAGTCTATTTCCTGTGTGTGTGTGTGTGTGTGTGTGTATGTGTGTGTGTGTTACTTTAACTTTAATTTAATGTGTGTAATTTAACTTTATCATGGTAAGAACACTTACCATGAGATCTACTCATTAAGATTTTTAAGTGTACAAATACAATGTCATTAACCATAGGCACAAGAAAGCTTAGGCACATAAGCTCTCTAAAACTTACTCATCTTGTTTGGCCATAACTTTAGGCACATTCATTAACAACTCATTCCCTTCCCTTGCCAGTCCCCGGCAATCATCATTCCACTTTTGGACTCTATGAATTTTACTATTTCAGATACAACATATGAGTTGAAGCATGTGTAATCTGCCTTTTTGTGACTGGATTATTCCACTTAGCATAATGTCCTTCAGCTTCCTCCGTGTTGTCACATATTGCAGATTTTTACTTTTTTAAAGCTAATATGTCATTGCATGTTTGTACCACATTTTCTTTATCTGTTCACCACTCAATAGACATTTAGGTTGATTCAATGAACTGGCTACTGTAAAGAGTATTGCTATTTGAAATGGTAGTGCTAACATCTCTTCAAAATCCTGATTTCACTTCTTTTGGAAAAACAAAAGTGGGATTGCTGAATCACATGGTAGTCCAATTCTTGTTTTTTGAGAAACTTTCCCACTGTTTTCACCATTTTGTAGCCATACTATTTTGCATTCCCAGAATGTGTACAGGATTCTAATTCTTCCATGTCCCCATAACACTTGTCTCTTGTTTTGTTTGTTTGTTTGTTTGTTTGATGATAACCATCCTGAGGATGTGAGGTGATAGCTTAGCATGCTCTGATTTGCATTTCCCTGATTTCTAGTGACATTGAGTTTCTTTTCATCTACTTGTTAGCCATTTGTGTGTCTTCTTTGAGAAATGTTTATTACAGACTAGCCCATTTATAATTGGGTTATTAGGTTTTTGCTTTTGTTTTTATTGTTATGGGATTATAGAAATTTCTTATATATTTTGGAAATGAACATCATATACATGGTTTCCAAATATTTTCTCACATTCCTTAAGGTTGCCTTTCACTCCTTCAATTGTTTCCTTTGCTGTGCAGAAGGTTTTTAGATTGATGTGGATGCTTTTCTCTAATTCTGCTTTTGTTGCCTATGCTTTTGATATCATATCGATGAAATCATTACCAAGACCAATGTCATGAAGCTTTTACTCTGTTTTCTTTATGGATCCTAACAATTTCAGTCTTACACTTAGCTTTTTAATTTATTTTGATGTGTTTTTGTGTACAGTGTAAGTTCAGGGTCCAATTTTATTATTTTGCATAGGGATATCCAGTTTTCCTAATATTGTTTGTTGAAGAGACAATACTTCCCCTATTGAGGATTCGTGGCACCCTTCTCAAAGATCAATTTACATTTATGTAAGGATTTATTTCTAGGTTCTCTATTCTGTTCCATTGTTCCGTATATCTGTGCTTATGCCAGTATACTCTTAATTGCTGTAATTTTGTAACATTTTTTTAAACAGAAAATGTGATGTCTCTAGCTTTGTTCTATCTCAAGATTGACTATTCATGGTTTCTTGTGGTCCCATAAGAACATACAATTGTTTTCCTATTTCTATTTTTTAAAAATGCCCTTAAAATTTTGATAGGATTAAGTTGAATCTGCACATGGATTTAGGTCATATGGATATTTTAACAATATTAAGTCTTCCAATCCAGGAACACAGGATGTCTTTCCATTTCTTTGTGTCTTCTTTAATCTCTTTCATAAGCGTGTTGGAGTTTTCAGTGTAGAAGTCTTTTGTCTGTTTAGCGAAATTTATTTATAAGTATTTTATTATTTTTATGCTATTATAGATGGTAAAAGAGTCAACAAAAACCCATAAAATATCACAATTTTAACTATATATGCACCCAAAATCACAGTGATTGTCCAATATCTGGTAATTTGACTATTACTATGCAATATTGGAAGTCCTGAAACTTTTTTAGTTGATAAATAGGAAATATGATAGAATTAGGTACTACGAGAAGTGAGGTGCCTCAATGTTTTTCCCATTTTATGAATTCTAAGCAACAAAGATATACTTGTAGATGAAATTCTTTTTTTGAAAAAATGAGGTAACAATGCTTTTTATTTATTTTTTTATTTTTAAATGTTTTATTTATTTCTGAGAGAGAGAGAGAGAGACAGCGTGAGCAGGGGAGGGTCAGAGAGAGAGGGAGACACAGAATCTGAAACAGGCTCCAGGCTCTGACCTGGCAGTCAGCACAGAGCCCGATGCGGGGCTCGAACGCATGAACCGCGAGATCATGACCTGAGCCGAAGTCAGACGCTCAACCGACTGAGCCACCCAGGCGCCCCAACAATGCTTTTTAAATATATCCTGATTTTCCTTCCTGCCTTGTGTTTTGGATCTGTGTTAAATCATTCCTGTATCTTCTTCTAATCTCAAGAGGTTCCGTTATTATATACTGTTATAAACTTTATGCTGCAAAGTTAGAGGCCTGGGAACGCTGGAGTTTAGACAAAGCCATGGATAAGAAGTGCCTTCCTAGGAGTATGTATGAAATTTCCATCTTGAACAGTGAATGTATTGACTACTTAATAGGGAAGATGAAAAGGCATGAAAAGAGACAGTAAGGAGCCACCAAAATACATATCTAAGATAACAATTGGTCAGAAGAATTTGATAGAAACTGGAAAGAGTAATTTAAAAAACAAAAGGACAAACAATGGATTTTAGGATTTGATGAACACCTATGATTTAGGATAAGTGATGGAAGGATGCTACACATGAGAAAGAACTCTGTGAATTACACAGCCTAGTTCCCAACACTGTCATGTTTAGCCCGAGCTACCTTAAAAATCATTTTTGCTGCTAGCCCAATTCATCACCAACACTAAGGCGGTTGTTTTCAATGTATCTAATTTAAACACTTTAATAACCAGAAGGTTACTACACACCTGTGTAATGGAATCATAGAGATACATTTTAAAGTTCCTCTCAGCTTTTCAGACCTCTGTTTTTATCTGTCAGTCTGTCATGGTAGCTCATTTCTTTTTATTTTTTTATTTTTTATATTTTTTTGTATTTGTATTTTTATTTTTTTACAAATAGTTTATTGTCAAGTTGGTTTCCATATAACACCCAGTGCTCATCCCCACAAGTGCCCTCCTCCATGCCCATCTCCCCGCTTCCCCACCACACCCATGAGTCCTCAGTTTGTTCTCAGCATTCAATAGTCTCTCATGGTTTGCCTCTCTCCCTTTCCCCAAGAATTCAGCCAAGTTGCAGGGTGCAAAATCAACGTACGGAAATCGGTTGCATTTTTATACACCAGAAATGAAGCAACAGAAAGAGAAATCAAGAAATTGATCCNTAGCTCATTTCAACCCAATGAATTATTTTGAGCCTGGAAAGTTTAATTGAGCCTATTTGTAATGTGCAATTCCAGAAAGAAAGGATGGAATGCATCACACCCTGGCTGCTAACAACGGTTAAAAAAGAAGAGGAAAGCAGAAAGAATAAAGAAATGAGACAGAAGGGAAGAAGGAGGGAAGAAAGGAAGGAAGGAAGAAAGAAAAGGAAGGAGAAAACCAAGAGGATATAAAACTAATGGACAACTTTTAAAAATACAGGTTAGGTGCACCTGGGTGGCTCGGTTGGTTAAGCATCCAACTTCAGCTCAGGTCATGATCTCACGGTTCGCGGGTTCAAGCCCCATGTCAGGCTCTGTGCCGACAGCTCAGAGCCTGGAGCCTGCTTCAGATTCTGTGTCTCTCTCTCTTTCTGCCCCTCCCCTGCTCATGCTCTGTCGCTCAAAAATAAACATTAAAAAAATACAGGTTAAATTGTATTAAAGCCCTTGTTAAGACTTAGGTTTAAAACTCAACATTGTAGATTCTATGTTGGACTCTAGAATATTTGGATATGTGGTTTTTATCTTTTTCACCTAGGATAGTGTTTGCAACTATTAAAATATAAATATTTGCTGACTAATGTATTATGTATATCTAGTCCTGCATGGAATAAATGGTGGCATAACTCTACTTAGTGCCAGTTTATGTTAATGTCTGAATTGGCAGCATTTTATAAAGTAAATTTTATAAAATGACTCAGTATTATCTTCCCTACAGTGGAGCTTAAACTCATGTCAAAATCCAGTTTACCTTTACAACTTGATTTATTTTATTTTACTTTTCCTTTTAAATTCCTTGACCAAAGCTTCTTGCCAGAGGCATCTCTCTTGGTTCTGGTTTTTCTTTGCAGTGTTTTGTTCATTTGTCGTATCACAAAACCAAAGGTTATTCCCCGGGAAATGGAGAAGAGACAAGTTGGGATAGGGGCTCAGTTTCTCCTACATTTCAGTTCAACTCTGCTCAAATATCTGTCTTTGGGGTCCTCTGAGCTCCATGAACAGTCAAAACAGACTTACTCTCAGTGATACTTGTTAATTGTGACAGTAATGTTTTGTTGCCATACAACCTACAGACTACCATCTGCTAGGCCTGAAAGGTGTTTGATGACATGAGCAAATATGTGTTGCTAAAATCAAAAAGGAATTGGCCAAACTGTCTCTAAGTGTTCCTTGCTATCCACCCCATGCTGTTCCTTTCCATTGCTCTCCAATAGCCCCTGGACTGAACTTGCCTTCATTTCAAAACCTGTATATTAGGAATGAATGGCAATGAAATATCATTCCTCAAGATTGGATTGGTTTATCTAAAATGTTTCTCTTAGATTTCTACCTCCTCAAAGAACTATCAAGCCGTGGTGAAATCCTTAAGATAAATCTTTCAATCATTACTACTTACAAATAGATAAATGCTGAGGATCAGCCTGAGGCGGAATCAAGACATAGGTGATGCTGGGGGCTTTTACCTCACTCTGTAAAGTCAATGCGCTGTCTCTGTGGTTGTTGCTAGTGCCTGAGGCAGGGCTCAGGATGCCTGGTAGTGGAAGCTTCCTCTGGTCCCCAGGGAATACACTGCATAGGCCTCCTCATTTAAAGAATATCCCTCCCTTGATTCACTGGGATGCCTCAGAGTCCAATAGACTGGGAAGCTGATGGAATGGTGCCAGAACTCTGGATTTCTCAGTATGTTTGTATGCTGTGCTTGGACTTTGCGGATCCTGAGTCTCTCACTTCTTACTCAATCTCTCCAAAGAAGATGACCAAACAGACTATTCACCTAGAAATAATTTTCCTGCGACTCCATCTTTGTTGCTTTTTTTGGTAATGTTATCAGTGCAGAAAATAGGATGGATTTTAAGAAGTTCACAAAGGGATGTGCAAGACCCCAATTTCTTTGTCAAATCTTATATGCAATATTTGATGTGGCTAGCCTACCGATGATGCAGTCTATGCTCCAGATATTTCAGGCAAAATGTAAGAAAATGAGTGGTTTTCAATTAAATATAATTTTAGATTTTGACATTAGGCATTGCATTGTTTTTGTTTTTGTTTTTTTTTTATAGAAATAGCCACTAAAGTAATTGGAATTATGGAACCAGAATGCTACTATATGGGTCTCATAATTTTGAATTATAATCATTCAATAAAACAAATCAACAAACTATAAAAAGCTGAAATATTGGAATACGGTCAAATAAAATGTCACAGTATAATGAATAATGGATTTTGATGAAAATTAGTTAACTGAGTAACTGAAGAAGTCACAATGAATAAATACTCTTATCTGGGTACAAACACCTCCATAGAATCAAGGAGTCTGTTTCTTTTCTGCCTTCAGAATCTCATGCAACTTCCTATCCTTCACAGATTTTAACATTAAGGGAAACACTCTGAGATGCCAGTTGTCAGCTTTCTCTTGAAATTGTCCATAGTGAGAACATTTCTTCTTAAGATACTAACACCTCTAACTCATTGAAGGCCAAAGTTGATTTTATTACGTGTAATGTTAAGACAAATGACTCCTCTGTTTTTATTTTTTTTTAGATTCTAGACTCATAAATTCTAGCTATAAAATAAATAGAAGTACATATTGGTATAGGAGATTCAGAAGTAAACTCTATCTATAGGATATAACCTAAGATACTTGCAAAGCATTCTAAATAAGTCTTCAGAAGCCCACTCCACCATTCTTTTGGGCTACTACCTCATTCCACCATTCTATCAGGCAGGGGATGGGTATACGGAAGGAACCATGAATTGCATGGCCTTTGGCATTTTGTCCTACTTCATTTGCACTAAAAGTAATGTCTGGTTCACAAGAAATGCTGTGGAGAATTTCTTAACAGTGATGTAGAGCAACCTGCAAAATCATGAAAGGTAGCCTTGGCAGGATCACTATTGGCAGTGAAGGCAAATCTCTCTCCAGAATGTGTCATTCCAAAAAGAACAAATTGTTTCCCCTTCTGTGATGGAAGTAATTGAATACAATCGAATTGTCACCAGGTGGCTGGCTTGCTCCTTGGGAAACATTACCATATTGTTGCTTCAGTGTCACTTTCTGTTGCTGACATGTTGGGTACTCCCCAGTAGTTACAGCCACATCATCTGTAGTGAGTAGAAGCCATGTTGCTGATTCCATGCATGACTACCATGCCTGTTTCCACAGCCGATTAGTTCATCAGCCCTTTTAGCAATGACTGGAATGGCTGAGCAAAACGATTTACTGGCATCCACATAATGGGCCATCTTGTCCACATGATTACTGAGAATCTTGTTGGCTGTGTTTGCTGTTTAATGGACAATTACACAAGACAAAAATAACCTGACTTTGTGCCCATTCCTTGAGCTCTGTTCAAGCCTCTTTGTTCCCTGTTTTCTAATACTTTTCTAGGTTCATAAACACGCAGCTAACTCATAAGTCACTGCTCAAAAAAATCAGTTTGAATCTGAATTTCTCTACTTTTTCCAGAAAAAAGTGAACAACCAGGGACATTTCTCTAAAATCCTGCTCCCTAGAAGATTTCCCTTCTGATATTTCTCTAGTTTTTCCAGAAAAAAGTAAGTAGCCAGGTACATTCCTCTAAATTCCTGCTCCCTCGAAGTTTTCCCTTCACCTACATTCTTAAGCATCATACCCAAGTAGGGAGAATGCTATAGTCAGCCACTTTTAGGTGTTCCTAGTATGTCATGTGGAATCATCGATAAACTAAATATAAATTTTTTCTTCATTAGGTAACTTGTCATGGGAAACTCCTCATACAGGCATATGTGTGGTTTCATAGAAAGGAGGCAGGGCTTTCAAAGTAGATGCACACGAGTCTAAGCCTCTTGCTCATATATCTTAATTGTGCCTTCAGAATCTGTTCATGCCCAATATATTTCTTCCACTTAGTGATGGAATGCTACTGAAAATGCCAAATTTTATGGCTTCTATAGTCAGGTAACATCCAGGTTATGATAGGCAGCTCAGGTGGCATGATACATCAGGGGCCCTGGTCAAATTTTCCTTCTCTACTTTTGTTGTTTTCAAACAAAGAAGAATTATCTTCAAAATATGGAGTGGCTTTGCTTCAAAATCATGCGTATGTTCTCTCGTGTCCTATAGTATGCTTGTGCCATAAAGTAACCTAACTGCCACAGACACACTAAGTGCCCCTCGATCTTTTGATTCATATTGCTTACTGATCATGCAACATTTCCTCCCACCCCCCCAGAATTCAAGAACCTTCTATTGTTCTGATCACAGTCAAAATGGTAAGCATTAGGGTTATTTGGTAAATGCATTGCTGCTGCATGCTTTTAGATATTTGTATTATATATTACGTTTAAACTTCATAAAAAACATTATGCCAGATACAGTCTCTCGCCATTTGCTTATTGTTTCTTTCCATGGCCTAGACAAAAGAAATCCCTGAAACCTAAAGAGTCAGAGCCTGAATTTTCATGGAGTTTTGTTTCACATCCTTTTTTAAATGTTTACTTATTTATATTGAGAGAGAGAGAGAGAGAGAGAGAGAATCAAAGAAGGGGAGAGGCAGAGAGAGAGGGAGCCAGAGAATCCCAAGGAGGCTCTGCCCTGTCAGTGCAGAGCCCAACACAGGGTTCAATCCTGTGAACCGCAAGATCATGACCTGAGCCAAAATCAAGACCTGGATGCTTAACCGACCGAGCCACCAAGGTGCCCCTATTTCACATCCTTATGCAGGTGTGTATCTTACCAAGGCTTCTGTAGCATTCAATGCATCAGAATGGGCATGATGTTTTGTGCAAAGGTAAATCATAGAGCTCCCTATAACGCTATATTTTTAGAAAGAGATGGAGAGTTGATATATCCCTGAGGAAAGTGAACCCAACTTTTCTTTTCCTTTCTAAGTGAAACCAAATTGGTCTGGTTGTCAATAGCTACGGGAAAACAGTTAAAAAAAACATTCATTGGACCATTAGGTACCTATCACGTATGAGGGGCTATCTTTATATCCTATAGAAAAGTGACTGCATCTGGAACAATGGCTTATTGGACTCACCAGCTGTCTAAGTTTATGATAAATACATGGTTACTTCAAAAGCCACCCTAGTTACTTTGTCCTTAGTCTAGGTTAGTTGCTGCCTTTTAGTCTGTGATATTATCACCACTTTGTATTTCCGCCCTATCACTTCATCTTATTGTCTCTCTCACCAGACCAGGATCTTCCTGACACAACTTATGCCTTATCTATATTTTCCATGTTCCTATAACATAGTAAGCACTTAAAATCATTGGTGGATTTTAGTTTAATTAAAACCTGTCAAGTGCATTTTACTGGTAAAACTAACTGTTTTAAACGGTTTCTTTTATATGAAATGTTTAAATATATAAAATGCTTTCTAAAACATCTGCAATATGTCAGGACCTTTACCTATAAAGGACCTTTAAAAATTCTATGCTTTTATAGTATGAGTATATAAAAAATTGAAACAAAATATTTCCTTGCTTGCTTGGGGTTTTTCAAATAACTGCTTAACTGTAAAAAATCATGAAGTGTTAAAATATAGGTCTGTTAGACAGATTCTATAAACTGACGTAACACATTTTTAAACAAGTTTGAAAACTGAGAAAAGAAATGTTTAGGTCTTTAGAAAGCTCTCCATCTTCTGAAAACTCTCCAGCTTCTGAGAATCAACTGATGCATTACTACTCCTGTTATTTTAATTCCATTTTAGATATATTTTGGTAATATTGCCCAAATCAAAGCATCTAATTTATATCTAGGTAGTATTTTTGTATCAGTAGCCTCTGGATCACTAATTTTTATGACTTCAACCATGAATATAATGCCTTAAATACTACAATAGGAAAAGGAACTATGCCTCAATATATTCAAACTATGATACTCACAAAAATTCCCATAATTTTTATGACATTTTGACAGGTATTCTAAGTCATTTGAATACATATCATCTTCTCCAAAATATTTTTAGAAAATGATGAATATGGCTTTGATTCATAGAAATCTACCTTGTAAGCATTCATTAATACAAAATCTACTTTTAATATCAAGATCAAAACTTAGTAAGACTCTTGACATAACCTTTGTGTATCTGTGTTAATTTTTTGGAATTATATATACATACAATATCATATTTTAAAAGTATATTATTATGTAACGTATATATATTCTTCTATTCTATCACTTTTATCTCTCTACTACACAAAAGATAACCATTTTGAGGCACAGTAAGTGAGGCTTTGTTAAATTGAAAACAACAATAAATAGTTCTCAGTGAGCCAATGTTGACTCTGTCCTATCAGGTGATACAATGTGGAAGTCATAAACATCATGGCAGTTTTTGTTTTTTGGTTTTTTTTTCCTGAGAGAGAGAGAGACAGCGTGAGCAGGGGAGGGTCAGAGAGAGGGAGACACAGAATCTGAAGCAGGCTCCAGGCTCTGAGCTGTCAGCACAGAGCCCGACGCGGGGCTCGAACCCACGAACCGTGAGATCATAACCTGAGCTGAAGTCCAACGCTTAACCAACTGAGCTACCCAGGCGCCCCAGCAGTTTTTTTTTTTTTTTAAGTACCATGCACATTTAATGGTTTACTAAATATTTTTTACAACTTTTATACCACTGCATTTAACCAGCATTTACATTCTTGAGCGCTGTCATTACTAACAAGTATACCTTTGATATTAAAGTCAATAATAGTTGTTATATTATTGTAACAACATATATATCTATATATAATGTTAGTTAATATATATATACATATATATAATATGCATGTATATGTGTATATATCCACATACATATATATAAAATACCTAAATTACATATTTATTTTATTTCATTTTTAAACAAAATTTGCATTTTATTTAAGCTAAAATAAACAGTACACATTGAATTTCTTCAAAATAACAGCATTCTGTATGATTCTTAGGTAAACCACAAAACATTTAGTTTTGTAGGTTTTCCAGGTTGTGTTTATAAATCAGGACAAGGCAGTAGATATAGTTGTGGAAAAAAAAAAAACAAAGGAATATAGACAAATAAGTGGTTAGTATCTACGGCCTCTGATCTTGTGTAGACCATGAAACAGAGGTGTGTTCAACATATACCTGCTAAAAGTTTATGAAGATGTAGGCTCAACAAAGGAAGGTCAACAGCAACAACCCAGGGTGGGACAATAATGGCAAGTTTGCTCCTTCAAACTTTAACTGTAACTTGTTCCTTTAAGTTCATTTGTTAAAGATAAAATCTACACTGAAATTCTTGCTTGGCAAGCTCATCTCAGTGTCTGATAACTCCCTTAACTGTCCATTACAGATTTTTAACATACTCAACACTCCTACTATTCAAAGGTCACTTGTGAGCTTCATTGTAACATTTTATAAAATGTATTCTCTTCAAAATCTATTTCTTCTAAGGGCTCATAACTCAATACCTGACAATTGGATCCAGTGACAATAAATATTATTCTAAAATGACTTAACTAAAGGGGTGCCTGGGTGGCTCAGTTGGTTGTGCGTCTGACTCTTGATTTTGCCTCAGTTCATGTTCCCAGGGCTGTGGGATCGAGCCCCATGTAAGGTTCTGTGCTGAGCGTAGAGCCTGCTTAAGTTTCTCTCTCTCTCTCTCTCTCTCTCTCTCTCTCTCTCTCTCTCCCCCCCGCTCACATTCTCTAAAATTAAAAAAAGTTAATTAATTAAATGACTAAACTAAAACAATTCCAAAGTGCCATTAGCAGAGACCCCATATATAGAAGTATACTTCTATAGTACTTATAGAAGTATAAAGTGGCACTTCCAATCCTATATTCTGGAAGAGCAGTAAATAGGTAGATTATCAGTGGCTAATGTACTCAATGAGAGGTCAATAGGTCATAAGTGGCCTATATCCACCTGACAGCTTTTCCATAAGATGTTTTCCAATTTCTTACAGATTTTTTCCAAATATCAAACACAAGAGAAAGCCTACTTTAAAAGTGTCCTCAGTATTTTCAGTGGTTTCTGAGTTATCTGTAGGAAGCTCTTAGTTGTACAGTTTGATATATGTGTCTGATATTTTATATCAAAATTTATGTTAAGCAAAGCCAAGTTACTTTGGTCTGTCAAAGCGTTCCTCAGTGATGCTTGAAATACTTTCGCCCATTTTCATAATGTTCCTTCTCAACTTTCAACACAGAAAGAATACATAGAGCTTTCAGCAATGCATGAACTTTAGAAAAATCTTGATGTCCGGCAGAAGCAAGGCTTCCTAAATCGTATCTTTCCCTTTGTGTTTCCACTTGATTCTCCAGCAATGCAGCTCAGCCGAGAATGTGTTGGGACTGGATAAGTCATTTCTGTACATGTCAGCATGGTGCTCCTCTGACATATTAAATTTGAGTTCTCCCATGACTGAGGGTTCCAGAGATGAGCATTTAGGAGCTTTGAGGTGCTGTTCTGAGAATATATCTTTCAGTCTCTGAATAATGTGCTCCACGATGGGAACACTTAAAGTTTCTTTACAGTAACTCTCGGAGGTGAGCTCAGATTATAGGTTATCTCGCTGGGCTCTGCGGAAGTCCAGGGAAACTCCCAGGGAGTTTCAGCTGAATATCAACTTCAGTTGCCATATTTGTGGCTTCTTCAAACCAAAATTCATGATAAACTTCAATATAGTCCATCACTTCATTCATTCTATGCAACACTGTAGTCAACCTACTGGCTGCAAAGATGATATCGGAGGTTTGCCCCTGAAAATTTTTCCCAAAGGCTCTTGTAAAAAGATAGAACATTTTAAAGAACATCAATGGTAATGATGCAATACAAATCTGTTTCTACAGTAGAGTACAAATGCTCTACCAGCCGTATAGTTATTCCAGCTAATATTTTTATCACTATTTGTATCATTGAAAAATAAAACTAGTGCTTGTAAGAGGTCCACAAGATTTCAAAAGCATCATGCCTACCTGTCCACTCAGAATGGCAAATTTCTTTCAGTCCCTTACCCTTTTCCTCATTGCTCTGAAAGAGGACAGAAATTGCCTTGCGAAACTCTAAAAACAGTTGTGGCAATGGACAGAGGAGGGAACAAACTTCCTCTATTCTTAATGCAACAGATACTCCCACAACAGGCACTGATTTTGCAACCACTTATTTAAGACACGGGAAGAGCAAAGCGTGTAGACAGCTTGGGGATATATCTCTTAAAGTTTAGAAGCAACAACTTTTGTTTGGGAAGAAAATCCGCTGGACACAGGGTAAGCCTGGCCATGTTCAATTCCCACTTCTCGGTTATCGTTGCCCAAGATTTCACAGCCAGAATGCAGCAGCAGCTTTGTAAGGCAAGAAGCCCACATGCTCCTCTCTTAGGGTATGAGACAAATCAACAAATCTCACCAAAACAGACAAGTGTTCTTCTCCTTCAAGGTCTTCTACTTCATCAATGATGAAGTGAGAGTCTCTCACTTCCCTGAGGAGTTTCCTCCTGAATGCAGCTCTCACAGATCTCTAGCACCTGTTTCAGCCATTTTTTTTCGAGCAGAACAACGTGTTAACCACTATTGTCTCAAAGCGCTGGCTCAGAACCTCTTCGCCAGAATTTTCCAGCATGCCAGCAGTGCCTGAAAGTTATCAGGAGTAAAGAGACCCTGTGAGAGCTCCCTGGTTTCATGCCCATCCAGTGGTATGTTTCGTTTTCCCATATGAATCATTTCCAATTTAAATATTGTTTGTATTCTTTTTTTCTTCAAGGGTTAAAGGTAAAATGTCTTCGTCCTGTTCTTTATCCCCTTCTCCTGTGCTGGGGAGAAGCAATTCTGAGCATTGCTATTGGTTTTTTCTTTATGTTTTGTTCCTCTTCAGAAGTTTTGTCTTTTCCTATTTTAGTGACCTGATTTAATCTCCACTCAGTTTATTTTATTCTTTTTCTGTGTCTCCTATGTGGATTGTTCAAATGAACTGGTAGGATCAAATATTGTCAGTCTTGCATTATCCCAATGAACTGTCCTATAAGGACTCTCCCAATGACCTCACAACTATCTGCTTTGATTAATTTTATTTACTTATTTTTTTATTTATTTTTATTTTTGAGAGTCAGAGAGAGACAGTGTGAGCAGGGGAGGGTCAGAGAGAGAAAGATACAGAATCCAAAGACAGGCTCCAGGCTCTGAGCTAGCTGTCAGCACAGAGCCATACGCGGGGCTCAAACCCACCAAATGTGAGATCATGACCTGAGCCGAAGTCGGATGCTTAACTGACTGAGCCACCCAGGCACCCCTGCTTTAATTTTGAGAAATAAAATAACCCAATCATTCATTAGTTATCTGATGTCTCTGCGAAATGTATAGTTCTGTAGACCATAGAGGTCTCAGAGTGTCGGGCATATAATTGATAATTTACTTTCTTGATCAGGTGGTTTATTCTCTAAGTCTGCTCTCCTATAATTCTCCACCCACTTCTGGCATCAGACCAGATCCTGGGGCAACCTGAAGAAGGCTAGATCCCACTCTATGCTCTTCCTCCTGGACTTGGTGGCAGTGTGGAAGTTTAGCATCATTGCCCACCTGCTGACTGCCCCAGTCCCCTCCTGCCCCAGAGACCCAACCCCCCACTCCTACCTGCCCCTAAGGGCTGGGGAGGAAAGCAGGCCCCAGTAATAGGGGATAGGTCCTCTAACTTATATTTTAGATATAAGTTGTTATATGTAACTCTCATGGTAACCACAAAACAAAAACCTATAGTAAATACACACAAAAAAAGGACTATAAGTCTAAAGAAAGTAATCAAACCACAAAGGAAGAGAGCAAGAACAAAATAACTACAAAAACAACCAGAAAGCAATTCATAAAATGGCCATAAGTCATATCTATCAATAATTATTTTAAACATAAATGAACTAAATTTTCTAATCAAAAGATATAGAGGGGCTAAATGAATAAAAAATCAAGATTCATCTAAATGTTGTCTATAAGAGTTGCTTAGATGTAAGAACAGACAGACTGAAAGTGAAAGCAGGAAATATAGATTCCATGCTAATGGAAACCAAAAAGAAAGCTGAGGCAGCTGCACTTATATCAGACAAAATGGACTTTAAAACAAAGACTGAATCTAAGAGGAGGCAAATAAGGGCATTGCATAATGATAAAGTGGTCAATTCAACATTTATAAACATTTATGCACCCAGCATAGGAGTACCTAAACATATAAAGCAAATATTAACAGGAGAGCAAAAGGAGAACAGCAACATAGTGATATTAGAGGATTTTTTAAACATTTACTTATTTATTTTGAGGAGGGGGGAGAATCTCAAGCAGGCTCTGCACTGTCATCATGAAGCCTGATGTGAGGCTTAAACCCATGGACCGTGAGATCATAATCTGAGCCAAAGCCAACAGTCAGATACTCAACTGACTGAGCCACCCAGGTGCCCCATATTAGAGGACTTTAATACCCACTTCCATCAACGGATAGATCAACCAAAAAGAAAATTAATTAAGAAACTTGGCCTTAAATGACATGTTAGACTAGATGGATGTAACAGATACCTACAGAACATCCATCTAAAAGCAGGATACACATTCTTCTCGAATATATATGGAAGTTCTCCAGGATAGATTATATGTTAGTCCACAAAAGAAGTCTTAATAAATTTAAGACGGTTGAAATCACATTAAGCAACTTTTCTGACCACAATGGTATGAAACTAAAAATCTATTACATGAAAAAAACAGGAAAGTTCACAAATATGTGGAGGTTAAGTGACATGCTACTTAACAGTTAGTGGGTCAAAAAGGAAATCAAAAGATAGAAAAAATACCTTGAAACAAATGAAAATGGAAATATTACGTACCAAAATTTATAGATTAAGCTAAAGCAGATCTAAGAGAGAAGCTCATAACAGCATAAGCCTACCTCAATAAGCAAAAAAAGTCTCAAACAACCTAAATTTACTCTTAAAGGTAGTAGAAAAAGAAGAACAAATAAAACCCGAAGTTAGTAGAAGGAAAGAAATGACATAGATTAGGGAAGAAGTAAATAAAATGGAAACTAAAAAGACAATAGAAAAGGTCAATGAAAGAGCTGGTTCTTTGAAAAGATGAAATTGAAAAACCTCGTCTAAACTCACCAAGAAAAAAAAGGAGGACTTAAATGAGTAAAATAAGAAATAGAGAGAAGCTATTTCAACTGATGCAAAGGATTATTAAGAACTATTTATAATTATATATCAACAAACTGGAATAAATTGCTAGAAACAAAATCTACCAAAGTGGAACCAAAAATAAATAGAAAATCTAAATGACCAATGGCTAGTAAGGAGATTGAATCAGTGATTAAAACCATTCCAACAAACAAAAGTCCAGGACCAGACACCTTTACTGGTGAATTCTACCAAACATTCAAGGAAAAATTAATACCAATCCTCAAACTCTTCCAAAAAACTAAAGAGGAGGAAACACTTCCAATCTCATTTTGCAAAACCAGCATTAACCTGGTATAAAAACCAGACAAGAATGCCACCAGAAAAGAAAATTATAGGCCAATATCCCTGATGAACACAGAAACAAAATCTTCCACAAAATATTAGCAAACCATATTCAACAATACATTAAAAGATCATACCCCATGATCAAGTGGTATTTATTTCAAGTCTGCCAGACTGGTTCAACATCTGCAAATCCGTCAATGCGATATATCACATTGACAAAATAAAGGATACAAACCACATGATCATCTAAATGCAGACAAAGTATTTGATAGAATTCAACATTGATTTATGATTAAAACACAACAAAAGAAAGTATAGATGGGATGTACCTTAACATAATAAAGGTCATATATGACATGCCCACATCTAATATTGTACTCAAGATCAGGAACAGGACAAGAATGACCACTCTCATCACTTTTAATGAACATAGTATTGGAAGTCCTAGCCAGAACAATTAGACAAGAAATAAAAGGTATAAAAATTGGAAAGAAAAAAGTAAAACTGTCACTATTTCAGGTGGCATCATATATATATATAAGTACTAAAAAACACCAAAAAATAGGAACTAATAAATTTGGGCCACTGGGTGGCTCAGTCAGTTACACATCCATTATGAGGACTTCAGCTCAGATTACCATGGTTAGTGGGTTCGAGCCCCGCGTTGAGCTCTGTGCTGACAGCTCAGAGCCGGGAGCCTGCTTTGGATTCTGTGTCTCCAACTCTCTCTGCCCCTCCCCCACTCACATTGTCTCTTTCAAAAATAAACATTAGAGAAAAAATTTTAGGGGCACCTGGGTGGTTCAGTCAGTTAAGCAACCGACTTCAGCTCAGGTCATGTTCTTGCAGTCCATGAGTTTGAGCCTTGTGTCTAGTTCTGTGCTTACAGCTCAAAGCCTAGAGCCTGCTATGGATTCTCTGTCTCCCTCTCTTTCTGTCCCTACCCCACTCATGCTCTCTCTTTCCATCTCTCAGAAATGAATAAACAGGGTCACCTGGGTGGCTCAGTCGGTTAAACGTCTGACTTCGCCTCAGGTCATGATCTCACGGTTGGTGGGTTCGAGCCACGCGTCGGGCTCTGTGCTGACAGCAGGCTAAGAGCCTGGAGCCTGCTTCAGATTCTGTATCTCCCTCTCTCTCTCTGGCCCTCCCCTGCTCATGCTGCCTCTCTCTCAGAAATAAATAAAACATTTTAAAAAATAATTAAAAAATAAACTCTTAAAAATGAATAAACATTTTTTTAATTTTTAAAAAGAATAAATGCTTTCAATAAATTTAAAGGACACAAAATCAATGTACAAAAATCTGTTACATTTCTATACACTAATAACAAATTATTAGAGAAATTATGAAGACAATCTCATTACAATTGTATCAAAAAGAATAAAATACAAACTAGGGGTGCCTGAAGGACTCAGTTGGTTGAGCATCCAACTTCAGGTCAGGTCATGATCTCATGATTTGTGAGTTTGAGCCCCACATTGGGCTTCCTGCTGTTAGCGTGGAGCCCACTTCAGATCTTCTATCCACTGCCCACTCATGCTTTCTCCCTCAAAAATAAATAAACATTTAAAAAGTACCTCAGAATAAATGTGATCAAGGATATTCAAAACCCATATACTGAAAAACTATAAGACATTAAGAGAAAAAATTGAAGAAGATACAAATAAATGGAAAGATTTCTATAAATGGAAAGGCACTGATGGATTGAAAGAATTAATATAATATTCACACTACCCAAAGCAATCTACACATTCAATACAATCTCTATCAAAATGCCAATGGCATTTTTCACAGAAATAGAAAAAAAACAATCTTAAATGTGTGAGGAACTACAAAAGATCCCAAATAGCCAAAGGAATCTGAAGCAAAACTGGGGGAGTCATGATCCTTGATTTCAAGCTCTATCACAAAGCAATAATTATTAAACCAATATGGTATTGGCATAAAAACAGACACATAGATCAAGGCAATGGAATAGAGAACTCAGAAATAACCCCATGTTTATAAAGTTAATTTTCAACAAAGGAGACAAGATATGGGAAGGTTAGTCTCTTCAATAAATGGTGTTAGGAAAACTGGACAGCCACGTGCAAAGGAATGAAACTGGATCTTTATTTTACACTATACTTCAAAATTAAAATGGATTAAAGACTTGACATAACACCTGAAACCATAAAACTCTAGAAGAAATCATGGGCTGTAAGCTTCTTGATATTATCTTAGCAATATTGTTTTAATTTGACAACAAACTAAAAGCAAACATAAACTACTGGACATATCAAACTAAAAACCTTCTGCACAGTACATAAAACCATCAACAAAATAAAAAGGCAACCTAGTTCTTGAGGGTAATTATTTGCAAACCATGTATCTAATAAGGGGTTAGTATCCAAAATATATAATAAAACTCATACAACTCCACAGCAATTACACAATCCAATTTAAAAACGGGCTGAACTTTTGAATAGACATTTTTTTCCAAGAAGACATACAGCAGGCCAACAGGTACATTTAAAGAGTCTCAATATTCCTGCTTATTAAGCAAACACAAATGAAAACTGCAGTGAGTTATCACCTCACACCTGCTACCAAGAAGACAAGAAATAACAACTGTGAGGGAAGATATAGAGAAAAGGAAACCCTTGTCCCTGTTGATGGGCATATAAACTGATGCAGCCACTATGGGAAACAGTATTGGGTTTCCTCAAAGAATTAAGAACTACTTTATAATCTAGCATTTCCACTTCTGGATATTTATGTGAAGAAAACATGCAAAAAGATATATGCACCCACGAGATTATTGCAGCACTATTTACAATAGCCAAAATATGGAAACAACCTAGGTGTTCACAGATGATTCATAGACAAATGGATAAACTGTGGTGTACACACACACACACACACACACACACACACACACACACAGATATTATTCAGCCGTAATTTAGAAGAAAATCCTGCCATCTGCAACAACATGGGGGGAACTTGAGGACATTATGTTAAGTGAAATAAGCCAGACAGAGAGTGACTATATTGCATGCTATCATCATTTATATGTGGAATCTGAAAAACAGTCAAACTCACTCAAAGAAAAGTGGTTTCCAGGGCCTTCAGAATGGGCAAAATAGGGAGAAATTGGTAAAAGCTGCAAACTCTCAACTATTACCAAAAAAGCCAATAATAGTTGTATATACAAACTTCTATACACAGCATCTCAAAAACCTTGTGTCATTTTTAAACATAAAGATTCTGATTAATCAAGCATTTAGGTGAAGAGATTATGACCTAAAAACTCTTTATTCATTTATTAGGTCTATTATTTTATCAATGGAAACAGTATTTTGAAATCAAATTTGAATTCAGTTTTAAAATGTTAAAAAAAAGTATACTCAAACAACATAGTGAGCTGTTAGCCTTAGATGAATAAATAGTTTGGGGTTATCCCAAATTGTTTTATGATTTTCTTGCACATATCTAGATTCCCACATAGTGTCATAAATCCCATATTCCCTATGTGTTCTAAAGATTTCTATATGACCCACTAGTCAAACAAAACAAATTTGGAATTTGGGTTTAGACAAATGTGAGCATAAAAGCTGGCTTTATGTAAAAGCTATGTGACTCTGGGCAGCATATTCTATTTCTATGGATCTCATATTTTAATTGTTGAGATAAGATAAACATTACGCTACTCCAAATTGGAGTAAGTGGAGTTATACATGTAAAGCACTTAGCACAGCATTCAGTACACAATAAATGCTTAATAAATTTAGCTTCTATTACATTATTTATGAGGCACTACTTTAGGCACATTCACATATTTACAGGAATATGTAATTCCAAAGCAAGAAATAAAATGCATAGCAATGTATCACCCATATTTCAAGCATATTATACTCAAATGGGGCCAAATAAACATCAGAAGAAATAGAAGAAAAAAAAATTCCATTACATATCATCTGGAGGTGCGGGTAACCCACTGCAGAAAATGGTGTATTAACAGAAGGGAAATAGTCTCCTTCTCAATCCCATGACTTGGTAATGACTGAGTGGCATATAGGCTCATCCTCTTTTTAGCAGCAGGATAAAAACAAACCACTCTTTCCCATAAATCTCTGTGCTACATCCCAACCACCTGACTCAGAATTCCCTAGTCAGTTGAAAGATCAGGACTTGCATTAAATATTCAATTTGTGCCATGTAAGGTCGGCTACATTCCCCTGAATGGAGTCCATGATAGATTGTTTCATGCTGCCAACCCTCTTACAAAGGAAGTTCCCACTGTGTATGCAAATTTGGGTAATTACTCTTCCTGTTGTATACACTTGTTATTGTGTTACACTTATTTAAAGGACCTCTCTTCTATACAGAAATGCACATCTCTATCATTTAACCAAGGGCAGGTAACATTATCCACAGTTTATAGACTAGGTATGTGAGTTTTAGAACCATTATGGGCCTTTTAGAAAAAAATGAGTAATGGATCTAGACAGTCTGGTACAGATATGCCTTTATTGTGATCTACTTTATTTTTTATTATTTTTTTTTACAAATAGTTTATTGTCAAATTAGTTTCCACATAACACTCNGTGATCTACTTTAAATAGGGAAAAATTGAACTACCTTAATTGTAGAACACTTTTAAGAATTTATGCATACATGATACAAATATATCTTTTTAATCACTGTTTTTTAATAATAAACCAAAAAGTTCAAATCTTATTCAATTCTCTGCTTAACATTTCTTGGTGACAGAAATTGTTAACATTTTTTGGTGACACACTTGTACAACTTTAGTAATCCTTTCATTGTCAAACTATAAATGGATCTAACCACAAAGCCAAAAAAAAAAAATCGTATCTGAGGATCTTATTGTGAAAAAAATGGGAGATTCTTTTCTTGATTATGTTTTTCCAGACCCAAGTCCAGTACTCTTTCAAGCTGTTCTTATAAATTTATTGTAGTTTATAAATCATTGTCTTTTAATTACAGTGATTGGCCTTTGGTAATTGGATAACAAAGCAGAGGACCCAAAGTAGCCCTTCCGAAAGGGTTTCAGGGAATAATTACTTTTCTAGTGTGTTAAATATACCCTCACATACTTTATAGTTAAACAAGTTTGAGAAATATTCAGTTAAAATAAATTCAGTAAATTTTGCTTACGCCATGATAATGAGGATGAATTCCTATATTATCTCCTAGATCACTTATTCTATTCCCTCTCACATGTAGATGTACAATTGACCTGAAATTGTGTATAGAAGTTTGACATATGGTAAAAGTACCATTCCCCACCCCCCAGCTTTCCCCATAGCTACACAGGGTTATAATTATAAATCACGTGTCCATATATGCTAAGTTCTAGTTGTAGGCCCGTTTTATGTTCCTTTCATTTTTCCTTGTACTAACTGCCTCATTACCTTAATTACTGTAACTTCATTATAATTACAGCAAGGCCTCCCACCTTTAAGATACTTGATTATCATTGGCCATTTACATTTCCACTTAAAATTTAGAATAAGTTCGGGGGGCCTGGGTGGCTCAGTCAGTTCACTGTCTGACTTCGGCTCAGGTCATGATCTCACAGCTTGTGAGTTCGAGCCCCACGTCAGGCTCTGTGCTGACAGCTCAGAGCCTGGAGCCTGCTTCGGATTCTGTGTCTCTCTCTCTCTGCCCCTTCCCCAGATCACACTCTGTCTCAAAAATAAATTAACATTAAATTTTTTAAATTTATAATAAGCTTATGAATTTCCAATAATATTCAAATATTCAAATAAGCTTACATTACTGGGGACATTTTTATTGAATTTGAATAGAATTTATTAATCAGTTTAGAGAGAAATGCCACCTTTAAAATATTGTCTTCTCATCCCTGAGACTTGTTTTTTCATTATTTAGTTCTTTAAATTTGTTTTTCTAAATTTTTTAAAATGTTTTATTTATTTTTGAGAGAGAGAGAAAGAGACAGCGTGAGCAGGGGAGGGTCAGAGAGAGAGGGAGACACAGAATCCAAAGACAGGCTCCTGGCTCTGAGCTAGCCATCAGCACAGAGCCCGACGCGGGGCTTGAACCCACAAACCATGAGATCATGACCTGAGCCGAAGTCAGACATTTAACAGACTGAGCCACCCAGGTACCCCTAAATTTGTTTTATAATTTTCTGTAAAGAGGGATCTAACAATTTTAACTTCAGTCCTAGATACTCAATATATGCTGTGGATATTGGTATTATTATATCTATTTATATACTTAATAAAGCTATGGTTATTATAAAGTTTCAGAATTTTTTAACTTGAAGGTGCTTTACAGAAACTTAACTCATTATTTTTTATATTTTCTTTTTATACAACAACTTTGTAAAACATTAATCATTAATTCCTATATTTAATTAGATATCCTTTTAGATATTTTTTTTAAAATTTTTAATGTTTATTTATTTTTGAGAGACTGAGAGACAGAGAGACAGAGTGTGAGCAGGGGAGGCACAGAAAGAGAAGGAGACACAGAATCCGAAGCAAGCTCCAGGCTCTGAGCTGTCAGCACAGAGTCCGATGCAGGCCTAGAACTCAGGAACTGCAAGATCATGACCTGAGCCAAAGTCGGTCAGTTAACCGACTGAGTCACCAGGTGCCCTATCTTTTAGATATTTTTCAAGCACATCCATGTAGTTTACTTTATGAATAGATTATATTGGATTTACTTTATCTAAATCATATATATTTAATATGTTCATTTTGCTTTTATGCATTATTACAATAAGAAAAAAGTCAATGGGAAATAAATATCAGATTATGTAAAAGATATAGCAATATAGCATATAGCAAACATTTCCACAATCACTGATATTTGAAAGCATAAATTTTGCTTCATCTTTCCCATTTTTTGGCTGAATTGAAACCTACATAGAACTCTCCTCAAAATTCTAAAATGGCAATTCATTGAAGGTGTTCAGTAAAAGAGCTCTGGACAAGTACTGAGTTGACTTTATAAGGAACCTGGGTTCTTAGGGAATCCAAGGGACTTAAATTTCAACTTCCCATTCATGAGATACTAACTTAAAGAAACCTGTTAGGGAGAACCAGAGTGCTTTTAATTAAGGCTGATGAGGAAAAAAAGAAAACTAAGTGTACAAAAATGGAAACTCAACACAAAGAGAATGGAAAATTTGGGCTTGTGACCTGGGATTCAGCAACTGGATTTAAAAGTCCATGGAGGAGACTAGAACCAGATTGAGCGTGGTATCCACTCTGAAAGTCCTTTCAGAAATGGCAGCCCTAACAGAGTTCTACCTTAAGAAAAAGAGCTGAATGTGTGAGATTCAAAGAGCTGTAACTTTCTCAAAAAACAAGGCATATAGAGGGTATTGTTGTAGTGTGCAGACATCTCTGAAATGAGTTAGGACATCTTGGAATGGTTTTTGTCTTTAAATAGGGCCAACACAAACACACTCTAGGGGAACAGCATTATTGTACCATACTGCTTTTCAAGTGATTGTCATACAACTTCTTCCATCATGTCAATTAGACCATATATATAGATTTTTTTATTATATCGCATGATAAATACCTGTTTGAGTTTAGTTCCACGCAAAAGGTTATCTATCTTTGTTCTTGACTTTCTTTCTATTTATTGTTGAAACTAACTCTGATCATGATTTTAAAAATCAGTGCAGGGGTGCCTGGGTGGCTTAGTCAGTTGAACTTCCACCTCTTGATTTTGGCTCAAGTCAAGATCCCAGAATTACGGGCTAAGCATGAGACCTGTTTAAGATTCTCCCTTGGGTGGCTCAGTCAGTTAAGCATCAGACTCTTGATTTTGGTTCAGGTCATGATGTCATGGCTCATGAGAATGAGCCCTGCATTGAGCCCCCCATCAGGCTCTGTGCTGACAGTGTGGAACCTGCTTGGGATTCTCTCTTCTCTGTCCTTCGCCCTGCTCATGCTCTCTCCCTCTCTAAAAATAAATAAATAAACTTAAAAAAATTTTGTCTCTCACTACATCTGCCCCTCCCCTGCTTAGGATCTCTCTCTAAAACAAATAAACCATTAAAAAAAATAAAAAATCAGCACATCTCACATTTTTGCTAATATTAATTTCTCTTCTAGAAGATAAGTTTTGTGTTTTTTTTATTTATTATGACCACCCATATTTTCATTTGGTCTGTTATACCCCCTCAAATTCTTTTATTAATAAATAAAATTTAAATCAAAATGAATAAGACCAAATGTGATCAAATAGTGTTGTAAAAAATTATGATAAAGTAGAAATAACTGAAAATTATTCTAAGAATATTGAGTATACCTATAAAATAAGTTTTATGGCTTAAATTATGTGTGTCATATTTTATTGAGATAGTATCTTATTGGTAGAGGGTTTTTTTCTAATTTTAACATTTATCATAACCCTCCATTGATCATCATTGTAGCTATATACCTGAACCAAAAGTTAATCTCTAGTATAAATTACTAACATAAAATTACAAAATCAAAAGGCATTTACAGTTTTAATTATCTTGATAAATAACTTTCAAGTTCTTTTGTACCAATTTATAATTGGAAATAATATACTTTACAGATTCAGAGAAATATGGTGGACCAAGCTAATGTATTAATCTAACCTCCAACCTCATTATAAGGCACTATAAGAATTATAAATGATTAAAATGAGGATAAACCTATAAGTGTAAAAAGAATACAATGGGCAGAGGTTAATATACTGAGGAGGCTCTATGCCTTTTATAAAAGTAAAAGCAGATGGAATCATATTGGCAAATTTGAAGGAATATGTAACTCAAATTCCAGATTATAGTAGATCAGAAATACAAAGGGCAACTAAACCATACAGTCAAAACCAGAAGGGGTATAGTAAGTCTAATACAGTAGGTATAATAAAACTGAAAATTCGTGGGCACATCTGGGTCATCAGTTGGTTAAGTGCTGACTCTTGATTTTGGCTCAGGTCATGATCTCATGGTTCTTGAATTCGAGCCCTGCATTGGGCTCCAGCTGACAGCGCAGAGCCTGCTTGGGATTCTCTGTCTCCCTCTCTATCTGCCCCTTTTCTTATTATCTCTTCCTAAAAAGAAATAACCATCTAACAAAATAAAAATAAAACCTAAACTTCTGGTGAAATACACACACATACACACACTCACAGAGTTGAATTGTCAATATCTCTCAGAAACAATTTAAATGAACACTTTAGAAAAAATTAACCTGTTAGATTATACGTTATTTTTCCAGAATAAAGTCCTTATAGCTCTGATTTTGTGGCACCTCTCATTTTAAAGATAGTTTTCCACCATTTAAGTATGAGGGACAGTTTACCAGCCAAAAGCCCTGTACCAATATATTAAATATTCTCTTCAAAAAAGAATGCTAGTGAAAAATTCTAGACTGCATACCCAAAAGTTGAGGAGAAAAGATAAGACTAACTTCTCTAATATTTTATTCCTTAATTAGAATGTAAAAAAACAGGGATTAATCGATATGTAAAGAAAATCAGAAGAATTATAGGGGAAAACCAAGTCAAATACACAAAAATCTGAACAAAAGAGGAAACAGGGATCATTCACAAGAGAATTTTTAAAAATTTAGTATTGGGGCCCATAGGTGGCTTAGTCAGTAAAGTGACTGACTCTTGGTTTTGGCTCAGGTCATGATCTCACAGTTATGAGATCAATCCCCATATCAGTCTCTCTGCTGACTACGTGGAGCCTGCTGGGGATTCCCTTTCTTCCTCTCTCTCTGCCCCTCCCCCACGAGTGCTCGCTCTCAAAATAAACATTAAAAAAATTAGTATCTTCAGAAGAGTTCTAGATTATATTTCTATGAAACAAGAGTCATAAATAGAATTGATTGAAAACTCAAAAATGTGACAAATTTTAGAAATTAAAAATATACTGAGAAGTCAAAAATAAAAATTAAACGTAGAAGATAAATTTGAATATTAAGAAATTCTGACAGTTAAAATATATCAACAAATTAGAAATTTTAAAAAAACTAGAAGATAAAGAAGTTATTTTTCCAGAATATATATGTGAAAACATAAAAAGGAAAGCCCATAAAAAAATAAATTGGTCAAGACGATCCATCTAGAAAGCCCAAGAACTAATAAACAGGACTTTCAAAAGCAGAGCATTTATGAAAAAATTGAGGGAAAATGCTAAATGAGAAAATCTCCCAGAACTAAAGAGATACTTGTCTCTAGATTTAACAGTTTCCACTGATTGTGAGCTCAATAGATGAATAATGATTCAAAGGCACAGCATTGGGAAATTCAGAAGACTAAGTATAAAAAGAACATTCCAATAGCACCCAGAGAAAGCTAAGAAAAAATATTATGAAGCAATTCATGCCATAATTACTTCATATTTTTCAAACAGCAATTTTGGATACTCAAGAAAATAGTAATGATTATTTCAAAATTCTGAGGCAATTACATTTTGAACCTATAATTTTATATCCAGCTAAGCTTACCAATCAATGGAAAGGGTAAAATCAAGCCACTTGATAAACTCAAGAACTCAGAAAATGTACCTTCCATATACCATTATGGAGAAGGTTAAGTAAGGATATATTTACACAAAACAAACTGGCAATCACAGAAGATGAATAAGGGATAAAACAAAACAGTGGATTTAAGTAAAATGTCCAAAGCAAAAGAATTCCTTTTAGGCTGGTAATAATCAAGATAAATGTGAACAAAATTCCAGAGCTAGAAGGAAAATATGTTGAATATAAAGAATGGAAAGGATTCTATTCAATGAACAAAATGTTTCATGAGCTGGAATTTAATGAAAAAGGCATATATTTCTTATTTCAGCAAAGAAATAAAGGGAGTCAGAGACTAAGGAAAAGAAAATAAATCTTTTCCAAAATATAAGGTATGGATATAAGGCAAATTGAACTGTGCTATATTCTGAAGGTACCAATGTAGTGTAAAAAAGATACTGATATTAACAATATACAGTTCTTCCCTGAGTCGCACAGAGATTGTGACACACACTACATGGAAGAAATGTAATACATGTATACTACACGGCTTTTCAGTGAAAAAAATCTGCATGATTACAATTCAAACAGTAATTTTCAGCTTTTACAATCCATCTGCAAACAAACACAACAAAATCTGGTTTTAATATACAATTAAAATATATGCAATTTTGAATAATTTAATTTCATTTTTTTTTAAATTTCCGAGAGAGAAAGAGGGAGAGAGAGAGAATCTTAAGCATGTTCTGTGCTGAGTGTGGAAAGGGTTTTGATCCCACGATCCTGGGATCATGAACTGAGTCAGAATCAAGAGTAGATCGCACAACCAACTGAGCCACCCAGGTGCCCCAGAAATAGAATTTTAATTCTAATCAGAAGATGTTTAGCGGCGTCTGGGTGGCTCAGTCGGTTAAGGGTCCGACTTCGGCTCAGGTCATGATCTCATGGTTCCTGGGTTCGAGTCCTGCATATGGCTCTGTGCTGACAGGTAGCTCAGAGCCTGGAGCCTGTTTCAGATTCTGTATCTCCCTCTTTCTCTGCCCCTCCTGCACTCATGCTCTGTCTCTCTCTGTCTCAAAAATAAATAAACTTTAAAAAATTAGAAAATGTTTAGATACAGAAGGTCAGAATGAGTCAAGAGTAGGATATAGATTTTTATTTCGTTTAGAGGATAGGAACTCAACATATTCAGAAGAGAATGGTAAGTAGTATTATTATCTTACTGAAAGTTTTAAGGAGGCTCTCTAAACATGTAAATAAACATGAAGTTTAAGAGGGGAGAGAATGGAGATAAAAGATTTGTGGAAATACATTTACTGATTGAATAATCTTAGCTGAAAGCAGTGATGTGTTGAAATGGATAGGGGCACCTGGGTGGCTCAGTCAGTTAAGCCTCTGACTTCAGTTCAGGTCACGATCTCTCGATCTCTCGGTTCATGAGTTTGAGCCCCCTATCTGGCCCTGCGTTGACAGGTCAGAGCCTAGAGACTGCTTTGGATTCTGTGTCTCCCTCCCTCTCTGCCCCTCCCCTGCTCACAATGTGTCATTCCCTGTCTCTCAAAAATAAAGATTAAAAAAAAAAGGGGGGGTAAAAGCACAACAGTTAAGAGCAGTGAATAAATCAATATGAATATCAATATGAAAATAATACTTGGAAAAGCAGTTACAGACCAAAAATTAGACCTTCTAGAAATTAAATGCTTTCTTCCTTTGCACTCAAATATTACTGTGTGAAAAGTAAAGATCTCAAAAGCATTTTTCCTACCTAAGGAAACAAATTGAAATAAAACCCTCATATTACCCACCATTTCAAAAATATTTGTTATGTGGGGAAAAGTTTCTGTTTTGTCAATTTTTTAACATTTATTTATTATTAAGAAACAGAGACAGAGCATGAGCAGGGGAGTAGAAGAGAGAAGGAGAGACACAGAATCTGAAACAGGCTCCAGGTTCTGAGCTGTCAGCACAGAGCCTGATGTGGGGCTTGAAGCCACAAACAGTGGGATCATGACCTGAGCTGAAGTCGCTTAACCGACTGAGCCACTCACTCGCCCTGATGAGTTTCCTGTTAATAAAAAAAAATGCAAGCCAATAGAATGAAGAAGAGCCCTGATAAATGTAAAATGACAAAACATCCGTCAACAAAGGAGACTAGAGAAAGTTTCTTTGTTTGTAGACAAAGTACAGAATTCAGAAGCTCAGTGTTTAAGCAAAGGAGTTGAAAAGCGTTGCTAACTCAAGTCCTGAAAGTTATAGAGCAAGACAAATTTCATGATTAGCTACAGCAACAAATCCACCATTTCGAACGGAACAGAAGCTCAAAGACAAAGTTGTAGCCATTAACTTTTCTTCAATCATTCTGTGTACTTTGTATGATCCAGAGGCAAAAATGATAAAGGTTTTTGCCCACAACTAAATATCAGAAAAGAGTATCTCAGTTAAACATAGGATTTCTAAAACAACAACTTGATCAAATTCTGTACGGGAAAGAATACTACTTATTTAAATAATGATTACTTTACTTGGAATGATATTACTTGATGATAAAGATACATTAAATGTAATAAAGGTAGATGGCCAAGATAACATTGTTGGAGAAATGTTCAATTTTCAATTTCTTTATTCTCATGTGATTAACACTGCAAACTGATATAGGCATAATGTGCTTTTGTACTTTTATAAGTGAAACTCATTTTGATAACTAATTAAACGGTCTTGATCAAATCTTAAGTATCTAAAAAATGGCCTGCGCTACATTATTCCACTTATGTTGATGTGGATAAGTGCAGGTATTGAAAGCATTTTCTGCCCTATCTTTTTTGTGACACTGGAAATGCCAGAATCTCTTTTGCTTTTTCCTATTTAACTTGAAGAATGACACTTTTTAAAATTTTTTGATGTACTGATTTTTATACAATGAATGTTGAGTTCCACAGGATTATAAACTTTTAAAATTGAACCTCATTAAGTCATTTGCTCATAAACCTCAGTTTCTGGCTCCCCAGATAGCAACTAAACCATCTTAAGTTACTGGGTTTTTTTAACCAGTGGAAAAAAGATCATTTTCACACAGCAGTGGGGTGGGCAATGGAAGTGTACAATGTCTCTTTGTCACAGACTGGGAGGAAATATTTGCCAGTCACACATCTGATAAAAAAGATTTGAATATATAATACATATACTTTAAAATCTCTCAAAACTTAAAGGAGAACAATTCAATTGACACATGAGCAAAAACTTGAACAGCCAAGGAAACTGTACAGACCCTATTAAAGAACAGTAAAGATGCCCAACAACATTAGTCATTAATGGAATACAAAATAAAATCAAAAGGATACCATGGCAAATCTACCAGGATGACAATGAAAAAGATTGAGCACGTCAAGCATTGGGAAAGAATGTATATGAATAGAACCCTCTTACACTGCAATTGTACAAATACTTTGAAGAACACTTTTTTTTATACTAGCATATCATCCAATCATCCTATTATTGAGAAACTATCCACAAAAAGTAAAGAATTTACCTATACAAATATCTGTCCAAGATTGTTCATAGCACTTTATTTGCAGTGGCCAAGAATAGGAATCAACTCAAATCTCCATCAACATTGAATGGATAAATCGTAATATATTCATATGAGGGAAGAATACTCAGAATAAAATAGGAACGGATTATTGGTATGCCCTACAAGATAAATTCATCCCCCAAAATTATGCTGAATGAAAAAATCAAAGATACATGATATGTGAATTACAATATAAAATTTTAGGGGCTCCTAGGTTGCTAAGTTGTTGAGCGTCCAACTTCAGCTGAGGTCATGATTTCGTGGTTCATGTGTTTGAGTCCCACTTTGGGCTCCGTGCTGACAAATCAGAGCCTGGAGCCTGCTTCAGATTCTGTGTCTCCGTCTCCCTGCCCCTTACCCCTCATACTTTGTCTCTTGCTCTCAAAATAAATAAACATTTAAAAAATTTAAAAAATATATACAATTTTAGGAAATGCAGACTAATATACAATGACAGAAAGGAGGTCAGTATTTGCCTGGGGAAGAAGAGGAGGGAGAGGGTGCTGCAGAGAGAATATTCCCTTTTTTAAAAAAATTTTTAATGCTTTTTATTTATTTCTGAGAGAGAGAGAGAGAGAGCGTGATCAGGGGAGGGTCAGAGAGAGAGGGAGATACAGAATCTGAAGCAGGCTCTAGCCTCTGAGCTGTCAGCACAGAGCCTGATGTGGGGCTTGAACTCACGAACTGTGGGATCATGACCTGAACTGAGGTTGGATGCTTAACCAACTGAGCCACCCAGGTGCCATGAGGATCCCTTTTTTTGATGGTTATGTTATCTTAACTGTGGTGATGATGTTACTCAAACTTATTAAATTCTACATTTTAAATACATGGAGTTAATTATATATCAGTATACTTAAACAATACTGCTAGCATTACTAATAGCAATGCTTAATTGAATGAGGTCTGAGACTTACTTTAAAGGGCATCCAAAGAATAACTGACGTGTTCCTGTACATGTGTGAGCTGTAAGAAAATCTAGTATAGTGTTAATTATAGAATTTTTTAATTAAATTTTTAAATAATATTTATTTATTTCTGTGAGAGAGAGAGCACAAGTGGGGTAGGGACAGCCAGAGAGGGAGACACAGAATCCAAAGCAGGCTCCAGGCTCCAAGCCATCAGCACAGAGCCTGATGTGGGGCTCGAACTCATGGATCTTGAGATCATGACTCGAGCCAAAGTCAGACGCTTAACCAACTGAGCCACCCAGATGCCCCTATTAATTATAGAATTTATGTGTTTATAATATAATGACTCATCTTAAATTTTTCAACATTTTCATAAGTTTGAAATTTTTCATAATAATATGTTGAGAAGTTCTACTTAACCATTTAAAAACATAAACTAGGAAAGCCTGTTTTCTGATGCTTTTACACTGAGCATAATAGTGATACCAAATCATGAAAATATTGCTTACAAATAAAACCACAAAAATCCCCAGATGCATATGAAAGCAATGTAACTAAATAAAGTATTAGCAAATACAATCTAGGGAAGGTTTTAAATGACAATTTATTCCCTATAGATTTTATTCTAGCAATGAGAGGATAGTTCAATATTTAGGGAATTGCTTAATTAAATTTTAAGAAGTCATGTGGCTGGGGGCCTGGGTGGCTCAGTTGGTTCAGCATCTAACTTCTGCTCAGGTCATGGTCTCATAGTTTGTGGGTTTGAGCCCCGTGTCAGGCTCTGTATGGTGCAGAGACTGCCTGGGATTCTCACTCTCCCTCAAAATAAATAAATACACTTAAAAAAAGATTTTTTAAAGTCATATTACTACATGTATGCTGAAAAGGCATTTAGCACTACAGCCATTCAAGATAAACTAGTAAAATAGAATTCATAAAAACTATCTTGATAAGTTACACTAAAAGCCAACATTATATTTAAAAGAGAAATAATAATTTTAACAAGAACAAAAACAAACTAAAATCAAGAAAATATGTTGCCACCACATAACTATTTAAATTCTTAGTGTAAGGACAAGGCAACATTATTAAAGAGGAAAAAATAATGATATTCATAAAGACAAAATTCTAAAAATTTGTAAGAGCGAAATAAAATATTCTTTTTTATTTGTGGAGGATATCATCCTATGCCTGGAAAACTCAACAAAATATCTAAAAGCTTCTCTAGAGAATAAATAATTTAGTTAGATTGTATGATACAATAACACAGAGACAATAACATTTTATGTATGTTATTGATAAAGTAGGAGATATAATGAAAGATTATTTAGGAATATGGTAAAAAAGAAGTGTATAGGGCTTATATAAAAACAACACAATCATAACACTAATTCTTTAACAAATAAGAAAAACTTACTGTGTTTTTAAATGCAACTTTGTTTTATTTTAGAGAGAGAGAGTGTGTGTGTGAGCAGGGGAGAGGAGAGGTGCAGAGGGGGAGTGAGGAAGAGGGAGGGAGAGAGAGGGAGAAAGGGAGACGGGGAGAGAATCTCCATGCTGAACTTGGAGCCACAATCCTGGGATCATGACCTGAGCTGAAATCAAGATTCGGATACTTAACCAACTGAGCCACCCAGGATCCTCTAACTTCCACTTTTAACATTAAATTTAATGTCAGTTTTCCCAATTTAATTGACATACTTAATAAAATATTTTAATTTTTTAAGCTGCTTTTTTTTTTTTTTGAGAGAGAGAGAGAGCACTAGTGGGTGAGGAACAGAGAAAGAGTGCAGAGCCCCATACAGGGCTCACACTCACAAACCACAAGATCATGACCTGAACCAAAATCAAGAATCAGATGCTTAATTGACTGAGCCACCCAGGCACCCCAATATATTTAATAAATTTTAATGAAAGAACATTTCCCAAGATTATGCATTTCCCAAGATTATAAAAGGTAATTTTTTAGGTAATATGTGAATGTCCAGGAACATTCTAAAATACAACAGTATTTGTATAAAAAGGAATTTGTCGTATCATATATTAAAACACACCATAAATCTTAAGTCATTAGAACATTATAGTATTATTTCATAAATGTATATACTATGAATTGAAAATCCAGATGTAGACTTTATAGTTTATATATGATAAAGGCAGCACTTTACATCTTTAAGTCAGTGGGGAAAAGAGAATTTTTAGTAAATGATACTGGGACAAAGGGAAAGAAAACTAGAAAAAAGAATTCAATCTATACCTCTATATCTACACACTCCACACTTAGATAAACTCCAAATATACCAATGACTTAAATGTAAATTATGAAAGATATTTTATAACTTCATAGTTAAATAGAATTATTTCACCATGCCACAAAGTCCAGAAGTCCTACACTTTTTAAAAAGTTAAAATAAATATATCTTAAAATATTTCTGCATAGAACACACACACACACAAAGATGAAAGAGAACTGATAAACTGGGTAATAATATTTGCAATTCATATCACATAGTGAAAATTCTAATTTTTATGAATTCCAATGAGGAAAAAAATAAGAGAAAGAGCCAAATTAAAAATTGGTAAGTGGTATAAAAGTGGTTTTAATGATATTAAATGATTTTTAAATAAGAAATGCAAATTCAAGCTGCACTTAGATACAATTTTCAGCAATCACACTTGGCAGAAACATAAAATTTGATCACACGTTACATCAGTAAAGTAGTTCAAAAAGAAATTTATACATTAATGGCGACAGTGTAAATTGTTCAATCCTATGTCAATATTTCTCAAAAATTGCAAATGAATATACAGTTTTCTCCAGGCATTTCATTTCTAGGAATTTGTCCCACAGATATCATTATGTATATGGAAAATGGTCTATGCACAAGATTATTCAGTTAAGAACTTTTATAATAGCAAAAGTTTGGAAACAAATGTATGCCTATAACAAATTGTTTACAAATGCCAGGCATATCCATATTACAGAATGCTACTTAAATAAAAACGAAGATCAAACTGGAATAAATTGCTTTGGAATTAGCAACACCTTAAGTGTAACATCCAAAAGAAAATACATGTCGTAAGTATTTCCGTTCTTAAAGAGGGAATAGAATATAAAGCTGTATTGGTATAAAAATATCCAGAAGGGTAAACAATAACAATAGCTACCTGTAAGGAATTATACAAATTAAATAGATGAGTAATAAAGAATAAAGAAGTGAGGGCATCTTACATTGCAACTCTTTTTACACTTGTTTTAATGTTTTGGCCATGTAAATGTACTGTTTAATCAAAACATAAACAAGTTAAACTAAACTCTTAAAACACCACTGATGAGAACTTCCGGTTACAATTCTAACATGGGAACAGTTTAAAGACCACTATCCCTTCTTCCACAGCAAAGTTGAACATATGGACAATTAATGACTATTCTTGGATACATCAGAAAACTGAGGTCACAAGGCAAAGTGGCACTGAAATTTAAAAAGACAGATGGGGCACCTGGGTGGCTCAGGTAGTTAAGCATCCAACTCTTGATTTGGACTCAGGTCATGATCTCACGGTTTGTGGGTTCAAGTCCCACATCAGTCACTGCACTGACTGTGGAGTCTGCTTGGGATTCTCTCTCTCCCTGCCCATCCCCTGCTGACACACTCATGCGTGCTCTCTCTCAAGAATAGATAAATGAAAAAAGTTTTTTTTTTTTTTGAAAAACAATTTTAAAAAGAAAAAAAAAGGTCGATGAATCCAGCAAGTCTGAACAGAGATTTGTGTCCCTGAAACAGAAGTGGTTGGAATTGTAAACTGGTGGGAACGTGTAAATGGCGATTTTGACGAATTGCTGGAGTCTGAGTGTGGATCAGCATGAAAGTGAGAAATTCCTAGAATTGCAGTCTTAGGGGCTTCCTAACCTTCCTAGGTTTATACCTACATGGCCCCCAGCTTCTCATGGTGAAGAACCAAGAAAGATACCTTGTGGCTCAGGCAGAGGGAGGGGAAAAACAACCATTTTGAAATATTCCCAGAACATCCTCCATAACAAAATTTTATGCTTGGAAGTAAAGAATTTACCAGAACTTTATTCAACTTGAGGGAAGAACCCTCTTCCTCTTCCTCTCACACTAGCCCCCGTTAGCCTTCTTGTCATACTTAAGGGATGGAGGGTGCTCCCCACCCCAACCACCACCAAAAATGATTGAAAAGGGGCGCTTGGGTGGCTTAGTTGGTTAAGCGTCCGACTTTCGCTTAGGTCATGATCTCACGGTTCGTGGGTTCGAGCCCCGCGTCGGGCTCTGTGCTGACTGCCAGCTCAGAGCCTGGAGCCTATTTCGGAGTCTGTGTCTCCCTCTCTCTCTGACCCTCCCCTGCTCACACTGTCTCTCTCTCTCTCTCCTAGAAATAAATAAAAATATTAAAAAAAAAAAAGATTGAAAAGTATATCCCACAAACACAAGCTCCATGAAATACTAAGGTCTAGTTGAAAATTTAAGTGTAGAATGTTCCTGCTCTCCCACACCCTACCGACACACCAGCACAGCAATAGTGTTTTATAGCTGAGAGAGTTACAAGATGCAGACTGTCTGAGGGGTACTTAGGGAGGCCCAAAACAATAGAGGGAAAAGGGGATGCAAGAGGAATTTAGAGCTCCTGGCCCCAATAGCGGCAGCAAACATTAAACAGAGCCTGACTCCTAGCCAGATCTCAAATATCAAATCTCACACTGAAGCCCAATTTACTTCAGTTTCTATTACCTGATACATAATGTCTAGGTTTTGACAACAAATGCAAGCTATGCCAAAGGCAAGAAAAAATAACAGTCTGAAAAAAAATATTATAACCAGACTCAATAGATGACATGAGGTTGGAATTATCAGACAGAATTTAAAATAACTATGATTGTGGTGCCTGGGTGGCTCTGTTGGTTAAGCGTCTGACTTGGGCTCAGGTCATGATCTCATGGTTCATGGGTTCGAGCCCCACGTCGGGCTCTGTGCTGACAGCTCAGAACCTGGAGCCTGCTTCAGATTCTGTCTCCTTCTCTCTCTGCCCCTCCCCCATTCGCTTTCTGTCTGTCTTTCTCTCTCTCAAAAACAAACGTTTAAAAAACTGTTAATATAACTATGATTCATGTTAAGAGCTCTAAATGAAAGAAGAGAATTTATGCCAGAATACATGGGTAACATAAGGAAAGAAGAGGGAAGTCTAATAAAGAATCAAAGGGAAATATTAAAAATCAAAACCATCAGTAAACTTGACATGGCCAAGGAAAAAAAAACAGTGAGAAAAACTCCCCAATTCCTTAAATGAGGAGTTGTACAGGGATTCCCTTCCTAGGAATATAGCATGGAAAGGTAGTACAAAGAACAGTTTTACAGTGGAGAAACCTGAAAGCAACCAAGATGGCCTTCCATAGATGAGCAAATATATTATGATACATTAGGGCAATGGAAGATTATTACTTAGTACTAAAAAGAAATGAGCCATCAAACTTTGAGAAGACACACAAGAACCCTAAATGCTTATCACTAAGTAAGGGAATCCAGTCTGAAAAGCCTACCTACCATCTTATTCCAACCATAGGACTATGAAGATAGTGTACAGAGCAAGATGGAGTCACTCAAGTCAAGCAGCTGAGGGCATTGCAGCTAAGACAAGAACCAGCTGATGACACACTCAGAACTGACACCCAGCTGACACAGAGGAGGTCTGCAAATCTCGCGACTGATTAAATCCCTTTAAAATGGGAGAAATTTTGCAGTAAACTGTCAGATCCTTCAGACACTGACCCCTCTCTCTGACCACTTCAAGGAGGCTGCTGCTGTTCCCAGAGACTCTGGCCACCTGATCTCTGAGTAGAACAGAGATCCTTCACTATCTGGACATAATAAGCAGGAAGCACCAAGAGCTGACCCTGACCGGACTGAGGTCTTACCTCAAACTGCACACTCACAGACTGACTGACTTCGCATTTGGTCTGTCAACTTCATCTCATTTATTCTATGACTTGTCTTGTGTTATGCTTTGTGTGGTATGTGAGAAGTCACGTTAAACAGGTGGTGAAATGTCTTTGTGTTTGGAATCCTGAATTGCCTTTTTTTTTTTTTTGACTGAACACAACTCAACTTGTAGAAAGACACAACTCACCTGGGCATGTTCAGAGCATGTTTGTGACACAGTAAAAAGATTAGTGATTGATTGCCAGGGTGCGGTGGGGGAAGAGATAAATTAGCAAAGCTTAGAGAATTGTAGGGCAGTAAAAATATTCTGTATAATGCCATGGTGATGGATACACTTATTGTACATTTGTCTAAACCCAAAGAATGTACACCAACAACCAATATAGATTCATCAACGTAACAGATGTACCACTCTGTTGAAGGAGGTCGATAATAAGGGACCTATATGTATCTGTAGGGGCAGCGAGTGTATACAAAATTTCTGCACCTCCCCATTAATTTTGCTGTGAATCCAAAACTATCCTAAAAATAAATTTTTAATAAATTTTTAAAATCATAATAGGAGATTTTAACATGTCTTTCTCAAAAGTGATAGCCTAAGTAGATACAAAAAAACAAACAAACAAACAAAAAAAAACCCAAGAAAATATGTAGCAGATTGAGAAAAAACTTTACTAACATATAGAGTCAGAGAGGAAATCCTGGTACCCAACAAAGGATGGACTGTTCTACTTCTAAAAATTGACAATTTTGTAGGTCACAAAAGGAGTTAGTTATAGGACTTTAAATAAATCAGTTGTCTGCCAATTTATCCTTTCTTCAGAGTAAACTTTGGTTAGAGACCAAGAAGTAAAATGGTAGCAAAACTAAGTTGGAATCTAAAAATGCATTCCACGGACTAAATGGGAAATCATATTAAGTTTTTAAATTTTTAGGAGATGTAGCTGAGTCAGTACATTGAAGACAATGCATTTATCCACTCCTTCCCCCAAAAGCAAACCAACCAAAAAACAGATTATAAAAGAAAGAATTTCTAGGTGGGGAGGAGGTGGTCAGGCAATGAACAGGCAGAACACAGGATTTTTAGGGAGGTAAAAATACTCTATATGACATTGTAATTATGAATATAAGTATGTCATTATACTTTTGACCAAATTCATAGAATATATAGCACTAAAAATGAACCCAACGTTGATCTATGGACTTGGGCCATTATGGTGTGTCCATGTAGCTCATCCTTGGTAAATAATGTATCATTCTGCTGAGTAATGTTGGTAATGGGGGAGGACACACAAAGCAACTAAGGGTATATGGGAAATCTCTGTACCTTTCTCTCAGTTTTGTTGTAAACCTGGGATGGCTTCTAAATTTTTTTTTTTTTTTATAAAAAACTTCAAGCATAAAACTAAAAAAACATTTAAAAGAAAAAAGTAATAAAGCTGTGAGCAAAATTCCTATTTTGGAGTTAATTTGATAGTCCATATGGGAAAAGGAAGATTTTAATATCCAGGATAAAATATTTAATATAAATCTTAATGGATCAAAATTTTGAAAGGATAAAAAGGAATTAGCCAGTCAAAATCCATAAGAAATCCAGAACCCAGAGAAATACAAGGAGCCCAAAAGCCGCATTTCCCTTGAACCAGGCACAATTAAACTTCAGGTTTAATGGGTTTATGAGGCAAATGGAACAGAAATTAAAACAAAGTACCCTTTCCCAAAGATGTAGGTTTTTAAGATAAAAAAATGAGTCCTTCATTGTTTGGTTGAACCCAGAGTAAGTTCCTCAGCAGTTACAAAGAAAACTGAGTTGTTAGTGAGCCAGAAAAACAATTTCCTGGAGACACTGTAATTACAAGGCGGTCCTTGCAAATCAGCCTCTTGAGGCCAAGCCTGAATTCCCAATGCCTGAGGGGTCTAAATAGCCTCAACATATATAGCAAAGAGCTAAAGGACCACATAGTCCAATGGTAACATGGAGATGGTAATAGATAGCTATACGTCTCTCTGAGAAAATTACAGAAGAAACAAACAAAACTCAGAAAAAGATTTATATGGTTTGCGAAACAAACTTAATTCACCAAATTCCTTCTCAGGAGGATGACTTCCCGGAGAAGCTAACAGGATGATTCCAAGCACAGAAGTCATCTTGAATAGGTAACAGCTCAAACAACAGAGGCGCTAGAAAGACTTCAGACCAAGACTGTATATCATTAACACTTAATATGCTTTATACTTTATGTCTTCAAATACTGCATCTTCCGCCATCTTTGTTTACTGCTTAAGGACTCTAATAACATGCAGCTTAGATTTTAAACCATGCCCCATTTATTATTCTTTTTAAAATGTATATCTTTTTTGTCTTTCATGCTTTGAGTATCTTTTGGTCTTTTTTTCCAATTTACTCATTTTCTCTTCAAATGTGCCTGATCTACTATGGAAACCATCATTGAGCTATTAATTTTATTTTCCATTATAGAAATAATATCTGATACTTTATATTTTTAATTTCTCTGGTGAAAGTCTCCACCATGCCATTTAATACCTTGAATATATTAAATATGTAATATATATAATCATGCCATTTATTGCCTTGGATATATTAAATATATATAATACCTATATATATAATCATTTTAAATGATTACAGATAACTCCAATGTAAGGGTCCTCTACACTTCTATTTCATTAGGGATTTTTTTTCTTCTGTATTTCTATTTCATTTTATTGCCTGCTTAGGTTTAATTGAGAGATATCTCCCTGTTATGAAAAAAATGGACTCCTTTGAGGCTCTGATGATGTTATTGTCCCCCAGATGGAGTGTTATTTCATTTTTGCAAATGATATTGCTAGGAACATATAAATTTAATTAATTCAGAAATTAAGCTGATAAACAAGGCTTCAGTTTTTAGAATGTGGGTTTATTTATAGTGCACCCCATGACATAGCCCTTTAGAGTGACAACTGGAAGCACAGTTTTTTGTTTTTTTTTCTTTGTTATGAGGCTATAAGTTTCTTCTTATCAGATTTTTTCTTATCAAGCTATAAACTCCTATGGTTGTTACCCTTTCTTTATAAAATTACTGAGTTCAGTTTAGTATCTCATCTTATTCCTGCTGCTTTCAGTTAGTCTCTCGGATGTGATGTTTTTATTTATTTTAAAATTTATTTATTTATTCTTAGAGGGAGACAGAGGGAGGGAGCCAGGGAGGGACAAAGAAAAAGAGAGAGAGAGCAAACCATGAGATCATGATCTGAGCTGAAACCAAGAGTGAGACATTTAAATGACTGAGCCACCAAGTCAAACATGATGCTTTAAAAAATTTTTTAATGTGTATTTATTTTTAAAAGAGAGCAACAGAGCATGAGCTGGGGGAAGGCAGAGAGAAGGGGAGACAGAATCTGAAGCAGGCTCCTGGCACTGAGCTATCAGCACAGAGCCTGAGACGCGGGGCTTGAACCCATGAACTGCGAGATCGTGACCTAAGCTGAAGTCGAATGCTTAACCAACTGAGCCACCCAGGTGCCCCATGATGTGTTTATTTTTTAAAAATTTTAAAAAAAATTTTATGTCTTTATTTTATTTTGAGAGACAGAGACAGAGAGCACGTGGGGGAGAGGCAGAGAGAGAGGGAGACATAGAATCTGAAGCAGGCTCCAGACTCTGAGCTGTCAGCACAGAGCCCGACGCAGGGCTCGAACCTGGGGACTATGAGATCATGACCTAAGTCAAAGACGGACACTTAACCAACTGAGCCACCCAAGTGCCCCTCCATGATGCTTAAAATGGCAAAATATCTAGAGGGGAAAATTGACATCAAATGTGAGGTTCATCTCTCTGGAATTTTCTCTTATCCATACTCTTGGCCTTGAAACTTCTCCAATGTCTTTAAATAGATACTCTTTATTGTATATTTTATCCCGCTATTTCAATTACTCATGTTGAGTGAGTTTGTGCTAAATTAGCTAGTCTCTCATTGTTGAAAGGGCAACCCTTCAAGATATTTATTTTAACATTGGTTGCAGAAGATTTGTGCAAATATTTCACCTATAGTTTATTGATAAGAATTTAGGCACGTGACCCCATATTGTTGCGTTTGCAGCTGGAAATTATAGACTATCAGTGACAGATATATTCCCAGATAATGAAATATAAATATTGAGAGACAATTAGGCTCTAGTGCATGTATTATACAATTTCCTTATCCATTCTGTTCATTTTCTTTTGTTTCATTAGAATGCAATCTCTGGGAGGGAGTATTTTTTATTTTATTTACTTGCTTATGCAAATAAGTACATACTGTGTCCTGTGTGCCTAGAATATTCTGGTATGGTGTAGATACTTAACAATATCTGTGATGTGTGAAAGACCTTTCTAAGCATATTGCTCAATGCCAAAAACTATATGTCTCCCATTTTTTGGAGAACGATTTTCCACAATTTTAATTATGTTACAATATCAATGAATCATTATGATTTAACAAAAATACTTTAACAATAGAAGCATCAACATTCAATCACAAACCCAATGAGATAGAAAAGAATAACATGTCACCTATTTTTTTTTCTGAACAAAACACCTGTAATTGCATCCAACCTTTTTAGAAATATAGTGTCAGACCTACTAATTACATTGTTCATTCCCCCTTTGGACATACTTACATGTGTTACTCTATCCTAATTGTAATACTCCAAAATAAACACAACACAAAACAAATGACCTGGTCAGTGCTCAGATTTAATGAAAGAAAAAGTTCCATTAGCTCATTCATTCAACATATTCTTGATCTATGCTACTATCAAAAAATTGAGGTAACAAAAATTTCTCTTGAGGATATAAAGCCAAGAAAACAAATAAGGAATTATTAACTAATAATTAAGTACTCCTGACATTCAGGGGAGAGGAACATAACAAATGTAAAATGTTATAAATTTATTCTACAGGGATGAAAAATGAGCTATCCAAAGATAAAATGGAAATCAAATCTATACTTTCAAACATTCAGTAAGATAGGACTGTGAGCAACCATCCTTGGGAATTTATGTCACAGAACAACAGATTTTAAGGCAGACTTTCTTGGGTGGTTACACCAAAGCCTTGCATCATAACTAAGAAACACTCTCCAAGATCCACATGTGGACTGCAACGGAACATTTACTCTGAAACATAAAAGAACATCACATAGATTCAGCAGCTGACATAGTTCTAGAAATTATTAGCTATAAGTATTAATTCCTTTCGATTGTAGAAATTAGAAGTAATTGTGGCACAGTTGATAAAATGGCAATAAACTCTGACCACAACTCATATCGTCACTCTCCATATCCAATACCTTGTTTAGGTATCTGTTGCTTTCTGGTTCCTTATGAATTTGTTATGAGAATTTTAAGCCAAAAGTATAAAATGTCACTATCATCATCATCATCATCATCATCACCATCATCATCATCATCATCATCAACACCATCCCAAAGCTTGTGGTCAGTATCTGGATTGACTATTACTGCTACTGATACTGGGAATTATCAGATGTGGTAGCTTAAAAATGTTCCCTCCAGAGATGTCCACATCCTAATCCTGGACACCGTGAACATGTATGTTACAGAGCAAAAGGAGTTAGGGTTGCGGGCAGAATGAAGTTTGCTAATCCACTGAACTTAAAACATGGAAATTACCCAGGTGCCCCCTGTATATCACATGACTTCTTAAAACCAGAAGTGGGGGAAGGTTGCAGAGAGAGACATCTTGATAGGAACTCTATCACCTTGTCTGGTTTTGAAGATGAAGAGAGGCGACCCTGAGCCAAACGACTATGGTGGCTTCTAGAAGCTGGGAATGGCCCTCAGCTGATAGCAAGTAAGAAAACAGTGACCTTTGTTCTGTGGCCACAAGGAACAAAATTCTACTAACAACTCAATAAGCGCAGAAACTAACTTCTTTAGAACTTCCTGAAAGAAACACTCTCGGGACCCCATTTTGGGCTTACGGGAGCCATACCAAAAAGCTTAGGGACCCCATCTCAGGCAAGGGTAAAAAATATCTATTCCAAAGAAGCAGTAAATGAGCTGAAAACACACACGTGCACACACCTGCTGAGGCACACTCGAAACCCACTTCATCTTAATTTTAATGTCCCTCATGAAAACCTTGGGAGTAAAAGTAATTTAAATTTAGAATAGAAAATACCTCTGGGGCTTTATATTTATCGAAATAGAGTAAACACTAATATTCTCTCATTTCAACTTAATAGCAGTCTTCAAGTGATTGCCTTATTAGTTTAACCTTTATTAGGTCATTTTCAAAGGTCTTGGGAAATGTATGCTTTTATAGAATTCAAACTCTCACTACCTTCTACTTTATTGTACTTAAGTGAAACCAATATTCGACTGTAAGGTTTTTAATCTTTAAAATAAAGCAATCTGTTACTGTAGATTTTATATGGCATGTTTTAATGTTTTCTGTATTGCTCCTGTCCAAGGTTTTAGGTCAAAGACAGAATTATAACTACCTGAAGGCTAGTAATATTATTGTTGACACAAGACCCCAGAATAACTTACTGTGATCATAAAATCACCCTGAGCAGGTATCATTAGGAAAATGTTGATGGTAAAATTATCCCATTATAAACTAAAATCATGGACATGAAAATAAAGCTAATGCTAATTTTTGAGTGTGAGTGAATTTTTGTCCTTAGATTGTCCTTTCACAAATCATAACACTATTAAGAGTGACAAACCTCTCAGAGCACAATCTGTCTGTGAGGCAGACTGAGTAACGTGGTACTCTGAGTAAAGCACCGTGTAGCACCAATCTGGTACCTTACAACATGCATACAGGGAGGCCCACATATAATGGGGATGTATGTTTCTTGACAGATTCCTTTCACAGCCATTTTGTGAACAGCATCATAAGAAAATGAGCTGTGTCTCATTTTTGTTATAGTACACATAATTATTCATAGAATTTATCATGTTTTAGTTCTATGGTGTCCAAGAATCCATGGTTGGTGGTGAGAAATGGCCACTTAAGACAAAGGGTCTTCACAGGGAAGTCAAGGTCTACTTAACAGACTGGACTCTATCTTTATTAAGATATAATAAACACAAATGTCTCATCATGGACATTTCATAGCAAGCCTCACAAGTAAATCTTTGTCTCCTAACTCAAAAGTTGTCAAACTATGGCCGAGAGGCCAACTCCAATTGGATGCCTATTTTCATAAATAAAGTTCAACCTGAACCCAGCCATGAATGTTCATTTACATACTGTTTATGACCGTTTATTGTTTGTGGCATATTATTTACACTACTGTGAAAGTTGAGTAGTTGTGACAGGAATTACATGGCCCACAAAGTCTGAAATGTTTACTACCTGGCTTTTTTTAGAGAAAAAAAAAAAAAAAAAAGGCTGACCACTGATCTAACTGAAGGTAACTTTTCCATAAATTATATCAACAAAACATTAATATTATATTTTTACCCTGTAAAATATGATAGAAAAGGGGTGTCAAGCTTTACCTATGAGGTAAAGGGTATTTTCCTGGAGGAGATGATATTTCAGTTGAGTCTTAAGGTATAAACTGGAGTCTCCCTGGTGGATAAGAGGTGACAGGGCAGAGTGCATCACACATGAAAATGCGTAGCAATTGTAGTGAGTATAAGCAATAGAACAATATTCAGCCCTAAAGAAGACAGAGTTTCTGCCATTTGCAACAACATGGATAAACCTGGAGGACATTATGCCAAGTGAAATAAGCCAAACACTTATTTGTGGAATCTAAAAAAAGCCAAACACTTTGAAGTAAGAGTAAATAGTGGTTACCAGGGATGGCAGGGTGGGAAAAAATGAGGAGATGTTGGTCAAAGGGAACAAGGTGGCAGTTATGTAGGATGAATAAGTCTAGAGATCTAATGAACAGCATGGTGACTATGGTTGATAATACCATACCAAATACTGGAAATTTCTTAAGAAAGTAGATTTCAGGTGTTACCATCACACACACAAAAATGGTAACTATGTAAGGAGATAGTATGTTAGTTAGCTTGATTCTAATACTATATTATTACATATATATAATAAAATAATTATTTTGCTGTATATATATACATATATATATCTCCAAGTATCATGTTGTACACTTTAATATATACAATTTTTATTTTAAAATAATAAAATAGTTCCCTGATGATGAGTGATGTGGAGCATCTTTTCATGGTTCTGTTAGCCATCTGGATGTCTTCTTTGGTAAAATGTATATTTGTGTCTTTGTCCAATTTTTTAACTGGATTATTTGCTTTTTGGGTGTTGACCTTGGATGAGCTCTTTATAGATTTTGGATCCTAACCCTTTATCAGAATGTCATTTTCAAATATCTTCTCCCATTCCAAAAGTTGCCTTTTAGTTTTGCTATTGTTTCCTTTGCTGTGCAGATTTTTAATTTGATAAAGTCCAAATAGTAATAAAAATTTTTAAAGGACATAGCATTCCTGTATTCATACTAGCATTATTTACAGTAGCCAAGATGGGGAAACAACCTAAGTTTCCAATGAAGGAAGAAGAGATAAAAAGTTGTGATATATATAGTATATGTAACATAATATTATTAAGCCCCCCCCTGAAAAAAAGAAGGAAATACTGCCATTTGTAAAAACATGGAGGGCATTATGCTAAATGAAGTAAGTCAGAAAAGACAAATACTGTGATCTCACATATAAGTGGAATCTAAAAAACTGAAAAATAACAACAACAAAGCTATAGGAAAGGAGATCAGATCTGTAATTACCAGAGTTGGGGGTGAGGGAGGGTGGGATGTGAAGGTGGAGGAATTTGATAAAGGAGGGACAAAAGTTACAAACTTCCATTTATAAGAAAAATAAGTACTAGGGATATAGCAGTTATCCCTAGTAGTTATATGTAGTTAACATTGCTCTCCGGTATACAAGAGAGCAGTATATCCAGTAAATCCTGAGAGTTGTTATCACAAGGACTCCAGACATTGACTTTTATTTCTCTATGTCTATATGAGATACTGGATGTTAACTAAACTTAATCTGGTGATCATTTCAAAATATACATGTCACATCATTAAGCTGTAAACGTATACAGCACAGTATGTCAATTGTATCTCAAAAACACTGGAAAAGAATTCTACCAAAGAAGAAAACACAGCAATGTGGGAAACAATGATTAATACAAATAAAGTATTCTATAAAATACATTAAAAGGAATGGTGGAAGGTGACATAGACAGACTACAGTGAGAAAATAAAAGATCATTAATATCATGATCTGTTAAATATTAGTTTGTGTTGTATTTTGTACTACTTCTCCATGGAATCATTTTCAACATGGATAGGAAATGACTATAACTGGAAACAGGAACACAGTTGAGGAGCATAACTCAATAATATACACGAAAGATGGTAAATAATTGAGCTAAGTAAGTGACAGGGAGAGTAGAGAGGAGGAAATAGTTTCCAGCCTTTAGGAGGAAGTATTTCTGGTATTTAGTGACTGACTAGAGAGAGAGAGATGTTAAGGATCGAGGAGAAAATGATGCTTTCTAGTCTCTGTTTAGGCTAATTAATGCTACTAATCTTTACCTAAGATGGTAACAAAAGGTGAAGAGGAGCATGTATATAGGGAAAAAATGTAAATAAGTCTAAGTTTGTAAAGTCTTTAGAGAATCTTTGGTTCATTTAAGTCAATCCAGATAATAGGCTGTAGTTTTGTTCTGTTGTAAGCATGTCTTCTACCTTCAGTATCTACTCTGTAAACATATCATTTGTTTTTTTCATTCCCATTTGACTCATAATTACTTTATCAGTGGCTTAATTATAATTTTCATGACATTTTATATGTGTGTGACTTTTTCCCCCTGAACTTCTAGAAGGACCTGTGATTCAAGTAGCTTTTCATATTTGATATAGCCTTCTTATGTATTTGCATAGTGACTAAATATCTATCAATTGATTGACAGATGATAGACAGATGGTGATAGATAGGTAGATTAGATAGATAGATAGATAGAGGTTTGTTTTCTGAGCTCATTGTGTCTGCTCTGCTACCTTAATGTTACTGAAGCGTTTTTCTTCTTTTATCTTTATTATCTCTCTGCTTTGTAATTTTTGGCCATGTCCAGGACTTTGTCCTCAATGTCCTTCTCCTGAAAGTTAGCTGTGGCTGATTAGCTTTGTTGAATCATAAGAACTATGCTTGCACCAGCCTATTGAGCCATGACCTCAGATCCTTAACACTCAACTGTGGGATTGGGCAACACCCCTCCTGGTTTTAGTTGCTGCTTCTCAGTGAATAACTATTGAATATTTTGAATGTTTCCTCTTTCCAGGTCTTTCATATTTCTTTCTTTTTCTTCTGCTTCCTTCTACACCAAACTAATTCCACATAAGTCATAAATGTTGAAGGTTTTCACCATGTATCTATATTTCAGGGTTCATCAAGATAACTCATCAATTGCTTTTGATTTAAGTATCTGTAATATCTTTGAGTTGTTGCTTTCACTAAGTAGCTGCTTGACAAAAGAACCATAGGACATTCCAAACAGTACCATTGTTGCCATCTTCCCAGAATCTTCCACATATTGGTTTTTAACTGTTTGATGTTAATGCCACTAGAGATGAAATGATAGCTATCACAACATTCATTGATCATTCAGGTTTCACAAGAATGTCTCTGTGTCTTCTAAGTAACACAGAGTAACATAAGGAACAGTTTAGGAGATGGGTAATTGAGTCTGGATGCTGATATAACTTGGAACGTAAGGGCACAAACTCTGAAATCATGGAGTGCTGAATTGAAAGATTCTGCTTTTGCAAGTCAGCTCAGAAGTCTCTAGGTGACTTAAAACTGTCGCATTTCTCGCATCTGTTCTTCTTGCAGCAGAGTTTAGCTGGTCTTTCCCTGATAAGAGCACACCTTACAACTGTATCTGCACTTTACAACATAGATTACATCAGCAGTGCAAACAATATTAATAATTAGCTTTGGGTTAATGTTTAACTAAGTGTATAGTAGGAGCTTTACCAAGTCCCTTCGTCTATCCCCACATTAGCTTCTTCAGAGATGATTAAGTTTTATCATATAATTGAAGAGGCAGAAACTAGAAAGCTAGGAAAATGGCAATATATACAGTCTGCTTTAGCAGCTCATGGCTTTTAACAACAGGGTAAGCAGTGGGAAATACATGCAAATTGAAAGCCTAGGCATAAAGGCTTTTATATTTTCCAGTATAATATATGTAATGTAATAATAATGTAAAGGAACTATTTTCTATTTACCATCATTTTAGATACATAAAATTGGTTTTCAGATTAAGATATTGGATTGTTTTATATATAATTTATATAGATAATGTTTATATTATAACATTTATATGTGTAAAAAAACTCTAACTCTCCTTCTTGAGCCTGAACTTCGATGTAAGAATTTTTTTCCCTAAATATATGTGGTATCAGAAAAAGAATAAAAGGGAAATGTAACAAATTTATGAAATATAAATCAACAAAATAAAAGTTGCTGCTTAGGGAGAAAGTAGAAGATGAACTCAACCTATTTTCCTGAAACCCAGAGCAGCTCTGAACACAAAAACAGAGGGTGAGAAATAATGGCAACCCAGGAATCTGAATACAGGGAACTATAGTACCAGTGAAATAATTGCAGTTTTCTTATTCTTTGTAGTGTGTAAACGATCTAATGATATATAGAAGAAAATATGGTAAAACCCCAGCATAATGTATGAAGGGTTCCTCTAAAATGCTTCAATTCCCAGACACTCTCTGAACTAAAGCTTACCAGGCAACAAGCCTTCCCCACATACACCAGAACTCTTAATCGGCCTTATGAGGATCACCTTGCATTTGAGGAAAGCATGAAATATAAAACAACAGGATAAGGATTAAGTGGAAAAGGTTACCAGAGGAAAATAGATAATCCAGGAAAATAAAAGCCCTCCAGTAAGCTTTGTGAGAGATATTTGAAGCTATATCATTTCCATGAGACAAAATTAGAGACAGACAGAAACAGATTGGGGAGGACTTCAATTTCATTAATGATAAGATAGTTCTGTGTGTCAGTCAGGCTTCTCCAAAGAAACTGAACTATAGATAGAATATATCTATATATAATATAGATATACAACATATAATATGGTATATAATATACACAAGATATGTAATATACGTATATTATTTTGACAAATTGCTCAAACAATTATGAGGGCTGCCAAGTCTGAAATACGTCAGGCATGCTGAAAAACTGAAAACTCATGCAGGAGCTTGAGTCTTCCTTCTTCTCCAGGAATCCTCAGTTCTTGGTGAGGAGCCCTTCAAGAGATTGGATGAGGCCCACTTACATTATTGAGGGCGATCTCCTTTATGTAAAGTCAGCTGATGATAGATATTAACCCCATCTACAAAATGCCTTCACAGCAACACACATGTTAGTGTTTCATAAATTAACTCACTACTGTAGCCTTGCCAAGTTCATACATAAGACACTTAGATCAAATATTCTGCCAAACATAATAAAATATGTTGTTTAAAATATAGATCTTCTTAAATGCATAACAATGATGATAAGATAGTAAGTATTAAAAGGCAAAAATCTGGGGCGCCTGGGTGGCTTAGTCGGTTAAGCGTCCGACTTTCACTTGGGTCATGATCTCGNAGCAAAAATCTTTAAAAAATGAGACACGAAAGGTGTATGAAGAAGACCCAAGCAATGAAAGCAATTTTGCCTGGAGGACTAGCTGCTTGTCCTAGCAAATTTGGGCTTTCCTTTTGGGGAATCTTATAGATAAATACCTCTTAGGAAATTCTATTTTAAGCTGAGTCACTAAACAGGTCACACTCAGGGTTAAGGTGGACCAGAAGCAAAGCTCCTCCTACTTCAGGGAGAGTGGACTTCAGATAAGGACTCCCTGATGCCCAGTAGAGCAGGAATAAAAAAAAAAAAAAGAAAAAACGGGAGGGGGGGGAGGAACAAGGAAAATAAATCGTTCTGGAAAAGTTGTGGTTATAGAGAAGTCTTCATACAGATTTGCAAGCTGGGATCACAGGGAAACCTTTCAAATTGAACAAGATTTATTAGAGTTTGATCCTAAGTGCACAAAGAAAGTTGAAGCAATCCTGGGGCACCTGAGTGGCTCAGTCAGTTAAGTGTCCTACTCATGGTTTCAGCTCAGATCATGATGTCACAGTTCGTGGGTTTGAGCCCCACGTTGGGCTCTATGCTGACAGTGCAGAGCCTGCTTGGAATTCTCTCTTGCTCCCTTTCTCTCTGCCCCTCCCCTGCCCACCTTCTCTGTCTCTCTCTCTCTCAAAATAAACACATAGTTTTCTTTCTTTCTTTCTTTCTTTCTTTCTTTCTTTCTTTCTTTCTTTCTTTTTTTAATTTTAAGCAATCAGTAAGACTTCTAATCCTAGAAGATAACACAGGAAAATAAATTTATAGCCTTGAGGTAGGGAAGGATTTCTTAAACAAGACACAAAATAACACTAATAATAAAGAAAAATATTAATGCATTAATCTAATTAAAATTAAGAACATTTATCTCTCAGAGGACATTATGAAGTGAGTAAAAAGTATGAGTCTTGGGGCATGTGGGTGGTTCAGTCAGTTAAGCGTCTGACTTCAGCTCAGGTCATGATCTCACATTTGTGGCTTCGAGCCCCACATTGGATTCTGTGCTGACAGCTCAGAGCCTGGAGCCTGATTCGGATTCTGTGTCTCCCTCTCTATCTGCCCCTCCCCTCCTTGTGCTCTGTCTTTCTCTCTCTCTCCCTCCCTCCCTCTCTCTCTCAAAAATAAATAAATATTAAAAACAATTTTTTAAAAAGTATGAGTCTCAAATATAGAGAATATATACATAAAAATATATACAAAAAAGATATATATTGAGGGTAAAGAGTTTTTAGAAGACAAAAGTGAAATCCATTACTTTATTATGCACTAACAAAAAAATGGACAAAAAAACATTATACATTTCACAGAAGAAGAAATCTTTGGCTTGGAAAAATAGATATTCCTTCACACATTTTGCATTGACAGATCAACATAATCATTATGATTATGGTTACCAATGACAGATTTGGGATATGTTATAAGTGTTGACATTTAGAAACAGAACTGTGACATCACTCTTTCAAACGTACCAACTTGCATTCGAATCCCATAATGATTTGATATTCATCATCAACCAATTTTAAAACCTATATTAAAAAGCTATTCTTTAACAACAACAAATTATATACAAAAAACAAAAACTGTCACTGTCAGGGATATCCACATTTATGTAATCCTTTCCCATAATTTTAGTGGGAACCAAGAAAATCATCATATAATATATTGCATGGCTTTATTGGGAGATTAATGGACTCTGAGGTATTTCCAATTAGTAGTTCAGGGCTCCACAGGCAACCAGCAATTCTATTATATCCAACTTCACAAATAATGTCATTTATCTTACCAATATACATCCACTGAAATTTTTAAAAAGAACCTAGCATTGTCAAGAGCTGGTAAAATTATAGATAAATACTTATTCCTAATCACTGCTGGTAGGAGTGTACATCAAAACAGTCACTTTAAAAAAATAATTTGACCTATTACGGTAAAATTCCCAATATGCATACCTTTCACTTAACAAATCCACTCTTAGATAATAATCCCAGAAAAAATTTTTACACATGAAGACAGGCGTAAACATATAAGAAAATTTATGAGAGCTCTGTCTATAATAACCCCAAATAAGAAATAATCCACATATCCTTCAAGAGTAGAAAAGATACGCACATCATTCAATACATACAATAGAATACAGTACGGTATTGACAATTGAATGCTGATAGTTACTTTTTTTAATGTTTATTTCTGAGGGAGAGAGAGAGAGAGAGCGAGCTAGTGAGCAGGGGAGGGGCAGAGAGAGAGTGAGCAGGGGAGGGGTAGCATCCCAAGCAGGCTCTGAACTGTCAGCACAGAGCCCGATATGGGGCTCGAACTCACAGAACCCACAGATCGTGAGACAATACCCTGAGCCGAAGTCCAAGTGTAACCGACAGAGTTACCCACGTACCTCAGATACAGTCACTTTTTAAAAAGAGATTGTGTGAGTCCTGATAACACTGACTCCATTTTGGGCTCTGCATCTTGTTCACCTTTGCCCAGCGACCTCTCTCGGGGCTACGTGTTCAGGCCTCTTGGAAATGAACACACATACCTTAGAGACGCTCACCAAGGCAGCGGCGGAGAAGGCTTGATTTGGCCTCCCGTGACTCTAGCAGCAATAATGTAGTCGTTCCCCTTCCTGACGCGGCTGGTGCCACAAGATCTAATTAAAGGTTAGGTGTGTGCAAGCCGTTAGGTGCATGTGAACCCTTCGATTTCTCTACAGAGCCCTTTGCGCATCGCCTTGGTCTTTCAACCCCGTGGATGAAGGTCTGGAATTTGCAGAGAATAACTATGCAGCTGCAACGGATCATCCCCTGTCTGACTCCCGTGGTCAGGAAGTTAACCTGATCCCTCCCAGTCAGTAGGTTACCTGGAATAAAAAACTGCATAGCCCTCATGGAATGTCCTCCTTCGTTTTCTGGGTGAAAGTGCCTTCTCAGATTGGGTATATTCTACTTGCTGTCTACTACCTTCCAACAGAGATGAATAAAAAATAGATTGGGAGTATTAAGACATAAAACAGTATGATAGGATTCTTTTTTTCTGAGGTTCTATACCAAATCAAACTCACTTATATTTTAGGAATGCAAAATTATATTTTTAAGTGGCACAACTATGAAGAGAAAACAAAGATGTAATAAATCCAAAACTGAAGATAGTCATTACCTAGAAGCAGTGGCTGGAGAGGAAGATGTGAGAGAGAGGATTGTGATCAGAAAGGCCACCAGTGTTCTATTCCTTGACCTGGGCTACATGCACACTCGCACCCACACACATGCTCGCTTATAATTATTCATTAAACTCTTTATCTTTGTTTTTGAAATTTTCTTTATATCCTCCAAAAGAAGACGTTGAAAAGAATATTGAATAAATGAGATTAATGTATGGTGCACATATAATACTAATTTACTTAAGATTCTGACCAGAGCCTGGGCGTCTTTAGACAAGATATCTGGGTTATACTAATGTGTATCCAGAGTTGCAAGCCACATACCTGGCCAGAAGTTCCTGATGATTACATAATAACTCTGTGGGTCTTGGGTCTCAGATATTTTAGGAATATTATGTTTTTTTAAAACATTTTTTAATGTTTATTTTTTTTAGAGAGGGAGCAAGAGAGAGACAAAGTGTGAGTGGGAGAAGGGCAGTGAGAGCCAGAGACAGAATCCATAGCAGGCTGAGGTGTCGGCACAGAGCCTGATTCCGGGCTCCAACCCACAAGCCATGAGATTATGACCTGAGCCAAAGTTGGGCGCTTAACTGACTGAGCCACCCAGGCACCCCTGGAACATTATGATTTAAGACACATTTTCTAAAGACTTAGTTGAAGGATTTAACTTCATATGCTTAAATTACTGTCTTTAGCTAATTTTGTGCAGTAATATTTACACATGATAAAACATTTAAACCATAAAAATGTGTGATGTGGAAAGTAAGTCTTCTAACTTCTGTACCTATCAGATTTTCTGTCCAAGAGTCACTATTCTTTTTTTTAAATTTTTTACATTTATTTATTTATTGAGAGACAGAGCACAAGCGGGGGAGGGGTAAAGAAAGAAGGAGACAGAATCTGAAGCAGGCTCCAGGCTCTGAGCAAGCTGTCAGCGTGGAGTCCTATGTGGGGCTCGAACTCACAAACTGAGATCATGACCTGAGCCGAAGTCGGACGCTTAACCAACTGAGCCACCCAGGCGCCCCAAGAGTCACTATTCTTAACTATTTCCTCTGCAGTCTTTCAAAAATGCTCTATGCATATATAAATCCATATATGAATGTTGTTTACACAAATAGAATGAAATATACACGGTGCCCTACAACTTGCCCTACAACTTGCCCTACAATGTATTGCTTTTACGTTTGTGTATTGTAGTGTTTCAAACATATAGGTGGTGAGATTATTTAAGTGTCATATCCGGTTAAAAAGCAAAATATAGAAATAGGATAGAATGCTAGGAAATATTTTAATTTTACCAAAACATTAACAGAGATAAGGCAATATGAAATAGAAGATCTATTTCAAACTAAAAACAACACTACCAACAACATATGGCAGAGCTTATTTATCAGAAGGGGGAAAAACAGAAGCATTGAGAATGCAGTGCCTGCCAAACACTGAGGAAGTTGCAGAGACACTGGAAAAAAAAAAGTCTCTGTTTCTCCAGGCCACCCAGTAAGCACATAAGAGCCACTGCCCAGTGGTGGAAGAATTTAAACACTGGAGCACTGAAGATAGCTATAGCAGCAATAACAAAAAACTCCAAACCAGACAAACTAATGTCTAGATTGGCTCAATTCATCATAGTAACAGCCTGAGGGAAGAAGACGAGTGTCCATCGCCAAATGAAAATATTATACCTCATGTTCTATTGTTCTTCTGCAAGAAGAACTGTAGACTCAAGAAAGAGAGAAAAGAGCAAAACATCTTTAGATGTGGTTCTTCTGACTGCTGTCAAGACATAAAGGAATTCACAGAACTAGAGCCAGAAATGGCCCCAGTGATGGAACAATTAAACCAGGCTTGTAAATAATTATGACTAATGTTTAAAAGCTATAGTGTAAAAGGTAAACAATGTCCATGTACAGATGAGAAATTTAAAAGCAGTGATTGAAACTATTTTTAAGAGTCATCTATATATGCTACCAATAAAAAAAAAAACCCACAATATCATCAACATTCTTTTGATGGGCTATTCAGCAGAATGAAAACCACTAGGTGAAGAACTGGTGAACTTGAACAATGAAAACTAGATATTACACTAACTAAAAAACAAAGAAAAAAAAAGCAAAACAAACAGGCAAGCAAACCAAAAGCAAAATAGAACAGAAAAGAACTGTGGGACAATATTAAAGTATCCAGTAGCGGGGCACTTGGGTGGCTCAGTAGGTTAAATGTCAGACTCTTGACTTTGGCTCAGGTAATGATTTCATAGCTTGTGAAAATGAGCCCCACATTAGGCTCTGTGCTGGTGGCGTGGAGCCTGCTTGGGATTCTCTTTCTTCTCTCTCTGCCCCTCCTGTGTGCTCTCCCCTCTGGAAATAAATCAAATAAACTTAAAAAAATATATATCCAATATCCATGCATTTGGAGTCCCAGAGGTAAAGAGAGAGGAAACAGAGGAAGAAATATTTGAAGACCTATGGACAAGAATTTTCCAAAATTAATATGGAGAAGAAACCACAGATGCAATAAACTTGGTTATCCTCTACAAGAAAAGTACAATGAAAACATAGCTATACCTATATGCAAGCAAATACCTTACGTAACACCATATATAAAACTTAATTTTAAATCGACAATAGCATTAAATGTAAGTGCTCAAATTATAAAGCTTCTAGAAAAAATACTAGGAAAAAGCTTTAAAACCTTCAGATAAGCAAATCTTTTTATGTATGATGAAAAGAAAAGCATGAAACATAAAAGAAAACCATGATAAATTCAACTATATCATAATTTTAAAGTTCTGTTCCTTGAAAGACATTCAAGTTAATAAAAGATAAAACTCATACTGGGAGAAAATGACATTTTTATCCCTGAAAAACCTGTAACCAGAATACAGAGAACCTTTAAAATGTAATAAAACAAAGCCATCAGCCCAATTTAAACAATGCAAAAAATAAAGTAAACATCATTTCATTGAAAGAAGTTATACAGGTAACAGATAAATCCATGAAAAATGCTTAGCAATACTAATCACTACAGCAACACTAATTGAAATGACAGAGTCTACTTTACATAGACTAGATTAGCTAGCATTAAAAAGACTATCAGTATGATTTCCTGACAAGCACGTGGAGAAATTGAAACTTTCATACACTGCTGATAGAAATTCACAACGGTACAGTAAGTTTGGAAACAAACTCAGCAGTTTCTTGTATATTGAGATATCTGCGACCATATGCTATCACACATGCTAACATAGCTAGTTCATTCCCAGAAATTTATTCCAAAGAGGAAAAGCACATATTCACACAAACATATGGGTGCAAAGGTTTGTAGCCATTTTATTCATAATCAGAAAAATTAGCAACACCCCAGTGCCCCTCAACTAGTGAATGAATAAAAAATTGTGTAACATCCATACAAGAAAATAATATTCAAAATTTAAAAAAAGAAATGTGCAACAATATGAATATATTTCCAAAGCATTAAACTAAGTCAAAGAAGCTAAACTAAAATCATCAAACAGTCCGACATTAATTTCCTTGAAGGCGAGGTCTAATAGATTATCTGACACAAAATATGCTTCAACAAAAAAATTACTGGGAAAACTAATTATCTTATTGCTCTAGATGTCAGATATTTTGTAAATGACTGCATAATAAGCTACTAGGTAAGTCATTGTGAGACCCTCCCCACCCCCACAACGAATCATTCTGTAAGAAAAAGCCCACACTCTTTGTTTCCAAATCTCTTAAGATACAGAAGATATATACAGGTATTAGAGCACATAGAAAGAATAAATATTCTTTATCAGATTGATAACAAGTTAGAATGATGCAGAAAGAGTTTTTTTCTTAAATCAAAACAAAGATACACACACACACACACACACACACACACACAAATCAGGCTTTATCCCAGTTCGTGGTTTTTCTGAGATAGAGGTGCACAAAATTAATTCATGTATAATCCAGGGAGATTTTCAATTAGGATTACAGTAGTCCATGAAGGAGATTTAAATCTGTCAAAATAGTTAGTGAAAATACTGACAAAGGCGATAATTCCGTTAACAGGATATCAGTTAATTTTCAGAATCATGATCTAATAATACTTATAAAAATGTATTTAAATTCATTTAGGATTGGATGGTTTGCCTCACCTTGATTGTGAATTTTTTCTCTAATTTAATTTGTAGTGTTTGCAAATACTTTAACCCTATTCTCAATTCTTCCAACTCCTGATGTTGACCAATTTCAGGGAGTTTATGGGGGGAAATACAAAATGGTGAGGTAAACATTTAAAAGTTTCCAAACCGGGGCGCCTGGGTGGCTTAGTCGGTTAAGCGTCCGACTTTCGCTTAGGTCATGATCTCACGGTTCGGGGGTTCGAGCCCCGCGTCGGGCTCTGTGCTGACTGCCAGCTCAGAGCCTGGAGCCTGTTTCAGAGTCTGTGTCTCCCTCTCTCTCTGACCCTCCCCTGTTCACGCTGTCTCTCTCTATCCTAGAAAAAAAATTAAAAAAAAAAAAAAGTTTCCAAACCTGTGGCCAATTGGAAGTCTCATTTTGTAGATGAAATGTAAAAAATAATCATAATACTATCTGTATCGAGGCGCCTGGTTGGCTCTGTTGGTTGAGCTTCTGACTTCGGCTCAGGTCATGATCTTGCGGTCTGTGAGTTCAAGCCCTAAATCTGACTCTGTGCAGACAGCTCGAAGCCTGGAGCCTGCTTCAGATTCTGTGTCTCCCTCTCTCTCTGACCCTCCCCTGCTTGCACTCTGCACTCTGTCTCTCTCTCTCTAACATAAATAAACATTAAAAAAAATACTATCTATCTCTGGGGTGCCTGGGTGGCTCAGTCAGTTAAGCGTCTGATTTTGGCTCAGGTCATGATCTCACGATTTGCGGGTTCGAGCCCCGCATCGGGCTCTCTGCTGACAGCTAGCTCCGAGCCTGGAGTCTGTTTTAGATTCTGTGTCTCCCTCTCTCTCTGACCCTCCCCTGCTCATGCTGTCTCTCCCTCTCAGAAATAAATAAAAAACATTAAAAAAATACTATCTGTCTCAATTAGCACAAGTTCAGCAAGCAAATACAAGAAAAATAAACAAATAAATAAAATATATTTTGCAGGAGGGAAAAGCATCTCTTCAACTGGATTCAACTTAATTGTATAGTAATGCAGCAGTGATTTATAGTTATAAATTAGCATACGGAGAGTGTTGAAAAAGTTAAAAGTCTTTAGCTTCAGAGTGAAGTTTTAAAGCAAGAAAGTTTTAAGCCTAATCTGTAAAAACAAATAGAGTGTTGCTTACTATTTATGGAAAATAAGTAGAGGCATCCTAATTGATAATTAAGCAGATGCAGAAACGATATAATCTGAAAAGTCTTCTAAAGTACCTCCCCTTCTAAAATATTACAGTCATCATTGATATGTACTAATAAGTAGCCTCCTAAATTACTGACATACCAAACTAGAATAGAATACATGGGCTTTTTCTTTTTTATATATAATTTTTTAAAATATAGTTTCTTGTCAAGTTGGTTTCCGTATAACACCCAGGGCTCATCCTACATGGGCTTGTACAAAACCAAGTGTGAGTGAAAAAATTACTTAAGCTTTATTAATTATTTTAAATTTATATTCTTGGAAGTCTTCCAATAAATGAAGATGTATAAACCAGATAACAACGCTGGTGAATGAACAGGTCTCCCCATTGTCTGCCTCATATCTCAAAGAAATGCACCTGAAGTTCGGTGGTCCTGACAGCTTTTATAGACGGAGACATTAATGAGTTTAGAGAATCATGGAGCTGTTGGCTCACTGCCATTATGTTTCAGCCATGTTAGTTTCTGGGAGGAATGTAGACAATCATCTACAAAAATAGTTCTGCTACTCAGTGAGCTGTTTCTATATGCTGACTACATGAGTGGAATTTTTGCTATAAAAAAACACTGGAGTTATCTCCCTTTGTCTACTCTTGCACTTCAAGATTTAGGGGATGTCCACTTAGGGCCAAATAGGGGAATTTTCAGTGACCTAACACACTTCCATTTTCTCCTTTACCCTTGTCTTTATTTTACAGATAAAGAAATTCAAGTTCAAAGTGGTTATACATATATTCACCGAGGCCATAGAGCCAGTCAGAGAATGATCCATTTTCCCCCGCAGGTCTTTCAAGCCTTCAGCAACCAATTTTAACCACTCTGTAGCACTGCCTCTTTCGGTAGATAAAAAGACAATTTGCCCTGGAGAATCAGAATAGCCATAAAATACTTTTGGTCCAAGGAAATGGTAGCCTACTAAATGAAAGAATTTTCCTGTGTGACCTTGGGAATGTTCTGTGAACTCTCTATACCTTGAGTGTCTCACCTGTAATATAGAGATAGTAGTGCCTGCCCTATAAGGTTGCTGTTGAGTCAAATGAGTTAATAATTGAAATGTAACTAAAAGAGGGTCTAACTCAACATAAGTGTATTGTGTCTGTGACTGTGATTATAAGGATAGTTCTGATAATGGTGGCAACTTTTCCTGTTAAGAATGGAAGGAGAGATTCATTTCCTAATCATGGAAAGCAAGTATGCATCTCAGATAGTCTGGGATCACTGTCTTTGGAGATCATGTCTTGAGTTCGCCAGAATCTCAGTTTTTAGCAGAAACTTAAGCCTGTTGTCAGCCAAGGATATGACTCTGACAGTGGCTATTACAAATGACTTGTGTTTTACATACTGATAGCCAGTACCCACTATCCCTATAAAAGTCAAGTCACCTATGCATTTCCAGATGCTTACCTAACACTGTTTCCCTTCTGTGATTTCCTTTTTCCTTCAAGTCAGTTTCAAATATTCATTTAACTTGATTTTACTTTTATGGAAATATATGATGGAAAGAATAGAATATGCTAAGATATGCCTAAAACTTAAAAACCCTCGGGACTTTTCAAGCCTTATTCTACAAACCCACCCCCTCCACTCCATGCAATGGATTTGAAAAGCATCTGAGGACAAACTTTGCATATTTTGAATTTTGGCCTAAAGCCAGCCTGCTTTATTACTCAGAGAGTGCTTTGAAGGTTGAAATTTATTTATTCAGACATAGACACTAATGCAGAGCCCCACTTTTTCTATAGATTTAGTGCTAAGAACTAACAGGCTCTTGTGCTTATTCATTCAATTTAGGATGCTCAAATTTCATAAAACTCAGTTTCTTTTTCAACTAAACAACTAAGGAACGAAATTATATTAGAATTACATCGAATCTTGTGTTGTTAACTGAACCTTTACAGTAATGACTGCCAAATAGACATCTATATCCCTGACTTCTCTTCCAAGGTTCAGATTTTTATTTCCATTTTCGTGTAGGGTGTTTATTTCTAAATCTGCTGTAACAATAACATTGGTAAAATAAGAAATAATAATAACTACCTTTTATTGAATACCTACTCTTAGCTGGCACTCATGGTTATTTAGTGTCCAGTATCTAGTTTAACAATCCTTTGAGATAGTTATTTATTGCTTTTACTTAAAAAAAAAAACCCACTGAGTCTCAGGCAGCTTAAGTAATTTTGTAAATCTGTATTTAGCAGAGACAAATGTGTCCTCCCCGCCTCTCAATCAATCTCAATCACATCTCATACCCTCAATCTCTACTAATGTCACCATTGCCCCAATTTCTAGCCCCCCTAATTAATTGTAAATTCTAATTTAGCAATTCCTATCAAGCCTGTCCTTCTCTTTCCATCAGCACTGTCCCACCCCAGGAATTTTTTGTATTATGTCTAAAATTGGTATGTTATTTATACCCCAAATATTTCTTCACTTCAATTAACCTTCAGCTCTGAAGATAACAAGGGTCGTCTTAAAAAAAAAAAACTAATCATGTTTTTTCTTACTTGAAATCTTTTTTGCTTCTTTATTTCTTACAGGAGATATAACTTCAAACTTCTTTGCTGGCTTACAAAGCAATCCACAATTAGGCTAAGCACTATCCCTGCGGACACACACTGAACACCTCTACCAATTCATCCAATGTCTTATGTACTTTAGGCTGCTCATATTTTCAATTACACTGTGGTCTTTCATGGTTCCTTTCCTCTGCACAAGATACTTCTGGATGGAATGTCCTTTATCTCTCCCATGTAAACCATCAAAACTTATTAATAATAAGCTCAGAACGATTCTTCTTGTAAAAATTTAACTGATTACCTTCTAAAATTGAACTGACTTCTACCAAGTTTTCTTTAACACTGATATACACCACTGTTACACTGGCCACATGGTATCATCAGTTCCTGGCTACTTATCTGTTGCCCTACCTATATCCTTAGATCCTTAAAAGGAAGTGAACTGAGTAAATAAATGAATAAAAATAAGTGAATCACCAAATTTAACTTTACATCACTTTATCAAGAAGTTACAAGCATTCATTCATCAGGAGTCTAGAAACCTAGTTCTAAATCTGACTTTTCTACTTTGCAGTCTTGGAAAATGCTATAAACCAGTGTGTGGACCAAGGATATTAATGTCTTACCTGCTTGGGAGCTGGGGTTTTGCAACAGATTATTAGTCAACATGCCTTTTAGCTTTAACACCTATGATTCTATAAAATAGTAATTTGAAAGACTCTAATAACCCAGAAGAAAAGAGTTATATTGAATAATTTTTATCTAAAAATATTTCTATCTGCACCCTGCCTTGCCATTTACTTTTGGCATCATCTCTATTATAGTCCAACTCTTTCATTTTGCCCTGGGCATTCACTGTAAAATGTTATGATAGTCACAAAAATGCTGAAGAGAAACACATTTTGCCCCTGGATAGTAATAAGAATCTATTAGTGCTTTATCACCCTGGTAGACAAGTATACATAGGCAATGAGTGAAATGTGGAGCCAGTTCCAGTATTAATCATCTGAAACAGCTAAGGGATTACTGCATATTTAACCATACAGCCTCCAATTACCTAATTCATAATACAGTAAATCAGCAATCTATGAAAACCCAACATTATTCTAACTCACTCTCAGGTCCAAATGATTATTTCTAAAACATGCAGACTCTGCTGATAAATAGAAAATATAAAATTTCTGGTTTGGAGAATGTCATTGTTTACTCAGAAGTATTTAATTTCTGACTTAGAGAACATTCCAGTTCTATTTAGCTTCAATATTCCCTGTGATCTCTGAGTGTTATTTTAAAGTAGAGGCTAAAGGAGCAGAATTTTATCAGTTTAGCAGCATAAACGAGAGATTCAAATTACTAGTGAATGTAATAAAATGGAAAATTAATGTCTCCTTTACCTAAGAAGTCTGGGTAGACAATCTGGGTAGTATCACTACAGTCATTAGAGACTAGATCCTTCTATCTAATTGTACCGTCAAACTATCTTGAGCGCCAGCTTAGAGGTGAAGATCACTTCTCTGGCTCTGTGATAGTGTCTTCCCTGCAACGAATGCTTATGCAAAAAGGGAAGCATTGAAAATAACCCTTAACTGAAAGATGCAATCTAGTAACAGCATAAATCACTTCTGCTTGCATCTTATTATCCAGAATTTGTAGGGTATGTGACAACATCTTCTCCAAGAGGAAACATAACATGAAGTGAATATGCAAGAGAGTTTGGTCCCAACTTATTGAGATCTTCTAGACTAAAGGAAGGAAGGAGGAATGGAGAATAGGTGACCAACTCAGCTGTAGACCTCCTCCAAAAAACACAGGTCACGAAACATGTGGTAAGGCAGCATATGAAGACAAACATATTTTTCCACAATCCAGAGATTGATTAGTGTATATTTTATTTAGTTTTCAGGAAAAATTCAAATAGTAAATACAATTTTCATAATTATAGGTTTAAAAACATATTTTCAAGCAAAAATTTTTTAAATCATGGCCAAAATAATTAATAAATACTACGAGAATAGGAGTGGAACATCCTGAAAAGAGTTCATTGCACCTATTTCAGTGTTGACTAGCTTCTCTCCCACAGTAGAAGCCTGGGAGGATTTAACCAGACATTATGGATCCTGTAGAGGAGAGCCTATAGCAGTAATACGCAGTTCCTAATTCACTACTTTTGCTGTGAAAATGCTGTGTGAAGTTAAGAGTTAGTTGAAGGTAGGAGCGCCTGGGTAGCTCAGTTGGTTAAGTCTCCCACTTCATCTCAGGTCATGATCTCGCAGTTCATGAGTTCAAGCCCTGTGTCAGGCTCTGTGCTACAGCTCAGAGCCTGAAGCCTGTTTCAGGTTCTGTGTCCTTCTCTCTCTCTGCTCCTCTCCCACTTGTGCTATCTCTCTCTCAAAAATAAATAAACATTAAAAAACAAAACAAAACAAAACAACAGAAAAAAAGTTAGTTGAAGGCCAAGTTTAATGACTCAGAAGCAAATGCAATTGATGACAGAACTAGTAATGGTTCAAAAATGATGTTTAGAACAGGAATATATCACTAAGGCTTCAAAAACGATGGGGAAGATTAAACAAAACAAACAAACAAAACAAAAAAAACAAAAAAACAGTGCCAGAGAATATGTAAGGTATATTCATTAACATGGATGCCCATGGACTTTCCATCTACCCCCATGGAGGTATTTCCTGAGTAATCCCTTTCTTCAAATGAATAATGTTAGTTCCCTTCTTCGTTTTCCTCTATTACGCTGCCTAAGATCCGCATAACAATAATAAACACATAACTTATACGTTATGAGTTTTTCATGCTCTTCTTATTACTGTACACACTTATCTTCTGGACTCTATTTCCCTTCTATTGATCCATTGTTTGCTTCCCTGAACTATTCAAACATTTGTCTATAGTTTGTCTTTCTAATTCCTTTTCTCTAATTCTCACCTAAAACCATTTTAACTTAAGCTTTCACATCATATTTCCTTGTGAAACTGTGTTCTTTAAGATTGCCAATAAGTTGAATATAACATCAACTCTTGGTGCTCATAGGATTCAACCAATTATTAGCACTTAATATACATAATTCACTATTCTCTCTTCTTAATTCACTTTTTTCAGTTGTCTTTATTCTCATTTTTCTTTACTGCTTGCTTCTCTTTGTATTGGACTCTAATATAATTTATCTCCTCTCTATTATTACTTATCTCCTTAGTAATAACATCCAATCCAAGAACTTTAAATACTTTATGTTTGTTTTGTTTTTCTGTCCACTGCCAATTTACTGGTCTAGCACAGGATTTTTTCCCTAAATCCAGACTGATTTACACTGCCAATTGATTACCCAATATCTCAACTTGGATATACAATATTCATTTCAAACAAAATATATCCCAAACTAAACTACTCACCCTTCCCATATGACTGAATCACATCTTAGAATTCCATGTCTTACATGTTGACAACTCTTCATACCTAGTTTCTCAGGCCAACAGCATTTGAGTCACCCTTTGTCTCATACCGTAGATAATCATGTTGACTCTGTCTTCGACATATATCCAGACACAACCCATCTTTCATTATTCCCGAGAGATCATCTTATCTGAGCTTCAAAGATTATTCATTGGGATCATGCAATAACTTTCTAATAAACCTCCCAAGTGATACCATTTTGTTGCCTCTCCTGTGGTCTGTTCATGGTGAAGAAGCCAGAATGGAGTTATCTTACCAAAGCACAAGTAAAATTTTGTAACTTGTGAATCTTGCTCCCGATTACACTTAGAATAAAAACCAAAGTCTTTAAAAATGGCTGGAAGACCCTTTGTGATGTTATAGACCCCCTGTTTACTTTCTAACTACTTCTTGCTCATTTTACTCCAGATTGGCCTCTATGTTTAAATTACAAAAGCCATATTTAAAAACTTTTTTTAATGTTTTATTTATTTCTGAGACAGAGGGAGACAGCGTGAGCAGGGGAGGGTCAGAGAGAGACGGAGACACAGAATCTGAAACAGGCTGTCAGCACAGAGCCCGACATGGGGCCCCAAACCACAAACCTTGAGATCATGACCTGAGCCAAAGCCAGTCGCTTAACCGACTGAACCACCCAAGTGCCCTGAGGAATCTTTCATCACAACCTGACATAGTATTGCATTCTCTCCCCTCTCCCTGGGAATTTTGATCCTCTAATTATCATTATTATTATTTATTTATTTTTAATAACTGGTCACTAATTTAATTTATTGTGTACGTAGAGAATTGTTTTCTGCCTAACATTGCTTTGAAATATGATGAAATTTTCTTTATACCCCAGTATGTGGTCATTTTTCATAAATGTTCTTTCAAACTCAAAATGTATTCTAGTGTTGAGTATAATGCACATTTATCCACTGGATCAAATTAATTGATTGCATTTTTCAAATCTTTTATGTACTTAGTGATTTCTTTTCTGCTTAATTTATCAATTACCAAGAGAGGTATACTAAAAACCTACCATTCAAATGGGACATTTGTCCATTTTCCCCTTGCAGTTCTGTGAATTCTTTAAATATTTTTGAGGTTGATAATAGGCACACATAAATTTATAGTTTTTTTACATCTTTTTTTATTGAACTTTTGATTAGTCTAGAGAGATCCTTTTCATTCCAGTGTTTTCTTCTTTCAGGCAGAGGCTAATCTTTATAGACACAAGGCTTAAGCTCCTTTAGTCTAGCTTCATTTTGGGTCCAATCAAATAAAGGCACCAGAAATAGATTCAGGGAGGGGTAGTCCTTCTCTGCAGAGCAGTCTTCTATAGCTGAGTCTCACATTTGCTCCTTACTTCTTCAGGCATGGCATTGGTAAGGCCTTCTTGCTATTGCTATCTTTGGAATGTTTTATTGTTATTCTTCCTAAACATCTTTGTAAATTAGTCCATTCATAAAGTGCTCCTCAATCACCTGGTTTGAGTATACCATCTGTTTTATGTGTCCCAAGACACGGTAAGAAAGGGTTTGATAAAATATTTCCCCACTTCGTATCAAGGACTGTGGATTGGAACAGATTGATGGGCACCTTACCAACTGTACACAACTACTTCCAAATCTTAAAGGATGTTAACTTAAGGCACACTGTTGTTATGTATCAATTTTGGAACTAGTTCAGATACATTTAGCTACAAGTGACATTGATTCAAATAACTACTATTTAAACAAATGACATCACAATTTTTGAACATAATGCAAAGAAATAGTTTCTATGAAACCTGATGTATCAACGTATACATATATCCATACATATAAACTGAAGCAAATACTTCAAAAATCATAGTTACCCTCATTATGTGCACTGTGTTCTGATATTTCCTTTTGGTTCTTTGTTTTTAAAAACTTAAGGTTGCCAGCCATTAAGTTTATTTTATATTACACTTATGATTTTGAGTTTGAAAAATAAAACCCTAAGGATATTAGCGCAAAGCCACCCATAGATGAAAGAGAGCCTAGGAAAAAGAATCACTAATTATTTTAACCTGTATATTGGGAGATAGAGTTGGGGATGAGAAGACAGCTTCGGAGAGAACTTAAAAAAAACTCTCAATGGAATCAAATAAAATATTTTCCCAGCAAGGAAAAGTAAGCACCTCTTAAGTGGAAAAATGTCAAAGCTATTTTTGTTAACATTATAAACCAAGTCAGAAATCCCTGTTAAGACTATCTTTTTTCCAATATAATTTTGCAAGTTGATCTTAATTATTCTCACCCCAAAAAAGAAATCATAAATATAATTATGACTTTATAGAGGTGCTAACTATCACTACAATGCCAATCATATTACAATATACAAATGTATCAGATCAACAACTTGTGCGCTGTAACCTTACGTAACATTATATTGCAAATATCTTTATATTAAAAATTATTTTTTAAAAAATTTGAGCATCACAATATTTTATTAACAGTTTTATTAGTAAGATAATGAACACATTGTGTCATATTTTTACTGTGTGAATTGAAGACATAGTAAAAATGAGGTAAGACGGATAATGCAACAACATGGAGAGTATAGTATTCTAATGAGGATGAATGAATGGATGAAGAAATACAGAAATAGTCTCACTCATAGTTAATTGATTTTTGAAACAGGTGCCAAAGCGATTCAAAGGGTAAGGAAGTTCATTTCAACAAATGATGAAACAATACCCATTAGGAAAATAAACAAGTAAATCTTGTTCCCTACCACAGATTGTATGTAAAATTAATGTTGGCAGATCATAGATTTAAAAGTTAAAGCTAAAATAATGAGCCATCTGTAAATGAATAAAATAGAATAATTTTCACCTTATAATATGTAACATTTTCTTAGAACACCCACAGTACTAACCACAAAAGAAAAAAAATGATTTATTGTATTTCATTATAATTTAAAACATCTGCTCCACCAAAATACCATATAAGTTCTTCATATATTTTAAAGATTAACTCATTATCAGATATATGCCTTGCAAATATTATCTCCAATTCTGTAGTTTGTCTTTTCAGTCTGTTGATTGTTTTTCTTTGCCATTCAGAGACTTTTCAGGGGGGTGAAGTTCTACTTGTCTGTATTTGCTTTTGTCGCTGATGTTTCTTGTGTCATTCATGAAATTACTGCTAAAACCAGTGTCATATCGCTTTCCCCAAGTAGTTTCTTCTAGGAGTTTTTATTTCAGGTCTTATGTTTTAGTCTTTAACCCATTTTGGGCTTATGCCTTTTTTTGCGTATGGTATGAAATAAGGGTCTGCTTTATTCCTTTGCATATGGGGATAGAGTTTTATTAGATACTGAATAGACTATCCTTTTCCCAATGTATATTCTTGGTATTCTTGACACTTCCTATATGGCTGTAGGGAGATTTATTACTAGAATTAGATCAGATGGTTATATAGTTGAAAAATCCAACACTCCGCCATATGCAAACTGAAGAACCAGGAAAGCTGGTGGGATAATTCAGTCCAAGTCCAAAGGTCCAAGAATGAGAAGCTCTGATGTGCAAGGGGAGAAAAATATGGATGCCCCATCCTCAGAAGAGAGAGATTTTGTCCTTTCTTCACCTTTTTTTCTTCAGTTAGGCCCCCAAATGATTGGATGGTGCCTGCTCCACTAATGAGAAAGAGATGCTTTACTCAGGTTACTGAAACAAATGCTGTATCTTCCAGAAACACCCTTGCAGACACACCCAGAAACAATGCTTTACCCACTGTATGGGCATCTCTTAGCCCACTCAAGTTCAAGAACAAAATTAACTATTGCATCATGTATGTGTGGCTTTACTTCTGGGCTCCCTATTATATTCTACTGGTCTCTCAGTCTGTCTTTATGGCTGTACCATAACGTTTTGATGACTGGAGTTTTGTAAAATCAGGATATGTCTCTAGCTTATTCCTTCTAAAGATTCATTTGGCAATTCTTAGACATCTGTGATGCCATATGAATATAGGGTTGTTTTTTATGACTAAAAAAATGTCATTCAAGTGTTGATAAGGATTGCATTGGATCCATAGACTGCTTTGTGTAGTGCAAACATTTTCATAATATTAAGTTATCCAGCCCATGAACATGGTTGTCTTTTCATTTGTTTATACCTTCTTTAATTTCTTTTATCAGTATTTTGTAGTTTTCAATTCAAAAGTCATTCACCTTCTTAGTTAAGTTTATTACTAAATATTTTATTCTTTTTAGAACTATTGTAAATAGGATTGTTTCCCTAATTTCCTTTTCAGACAGTTCATTGCTATGGTATATATACACCCCTGAGTTTGGGGGGGTTCTTTGTTCTTTTATTTTTTAAAAATTTTTAATTTTTTCATGTGTATTCTTTAAATCCCATCCCCCGCCCATCCCCCCATCTATCTCTCCTCTAGTAACCACAAGTTTGTTTTCTACATTTAAGTATGTTTCTTGGTTTGTCTCTCTCTCTCCTTTTCTTTTTCATTTGCTGATTGTTTTATTTCTTAAATTCTACCTGAATGAAATCATACAGTTTTTGTCTTGTTCTGATTTATTTATTTCACCTAGCATTATCATTATACTTTCTAGCTCCATCTATGCTGCTACAAATGGCAAGATTTTATTCTTTTTTATGGCTGAATTATACACACACACACACACACACACACACACACACACACACACGCCACCTCTTATTTATTTACTTATTGACAGACCCTTGGGCTGCTTCCATAATTTGACTGTTGTAAATAATGCTGCACTAAACATAGGGGTACATGTATTCTTTTGAATTAGTATTTTTGTACTTTTTGGGTAAATACCCAGTAGTGGAATTAATGGATCATAGGGTATTTTTAATTTTTTGAGGAACTTCATACTGTTTTCCACACTGGTCACACCAGTTTCCATCTTGACCAACAGTAAGAGGATTCCTTTTTATCTGCCTTTTGGCCAACACCTGTTATTTCTTATGTTTTTGATTTTAGCTATTCTACCTTGTGTGAGGTGATGGCTCATTGTAGTTTTGATTCGGATTTCCTAGTCATAGGAGATATTGAGTGTCTTTTCATGTGTCTGTTGGTCATCTGTGGTGTCTTCTTTGAAAAAATGTCTGTGCATGTCTTCTGACTATTTTTAAATTGGATTGTGTTTGGGATATTGAGTTGTATCAGTTCTATATATATTTTAGATACTAACTCCTTATCATATATGTCATTTGCAAATATCTTCTCCCATTCCATAGGTTGCCTTTTAGTTTTGTTGGTTGTTTCCTTTGCCTTACAGAGACTTTTATTTTGGTGTAGTCCTAATAGTTTATTTTTTAATTTATTTCCTTTGCCTCAGGAAACACATCTAGAAAACTGTTGCTATGGCCAATGTCAGAGAAATTACTCTTCAAGTATTTTTATGGTTTCGGGTCTAACATTTAGATCTTTAATCTATTTTGAGTTTATTTTTCTGTATGCTGAAAGAAAGTGGTTCCATTTCCTTCTTTTGCATGTGGCTGTTCAGTTTTCCCAACACCTTTTGGTGAAAAGACTATCTTTTTTCCATTGTATATTCATTCCTCCTTTGTTGAAGATTAATTTTTAAAGGTGTTTTTTTTTTTAAATATTTTAATGTTTTATTTATTTCTGAGAGAGAGAGAGGCAGCATGAGCAGGGGAGGGTCAGAGAGAGAGGGAAACACAGAATCCAAAGCAAGCTCCAGGCTCTGAGCTAGCTGTCAGCACAGAGCCTGACACGGGGCTTGAACCCACGAACCATGAGATTATGACCTGAGCCCAAGTCGGACGCTTAACCTACTGAACCACCCAGGTGCCCCTTGTTGAAGATTAATTGACCATATAATTGTCGGTTTATTTCTAGGTTTTCTATTCTATTCCACTGATCTATGTGGCTATTTTTATATCAGTGCCATAATGTTCGTATTACTACTGCTTTGTAATATAATTTGAAATCTGGAATTGTCATACTTCCACTTTTGTTTTTCTTTTTCAAGTTTGCTTTGGCTATACAAGATATTTTGTGGTTACCTCTGAATTTTAGGACTGTTTGTTCTAGGTCTGTAAAAGATGATGCCAGTATTTTGATAGGGAGTGCATTAGGTCTGTAGATTGCTTTGGGTTGTATGAGAATTTGAACAATATTTATTCTGAGTTTCAACAGAGTTGTGTATGTTGAATTGTATTCTGCAATTTACTGAAATCATTCAACAGTTCTGTTTGTTTTTTTTATAGAATCTTTAGAGTTTTTGATATATAAGATCCATTTGCAAACAGGAACAATTTTATTTCTTTTCAAATTTGGATGCTTTTTTCTTTCTTGCTTAATTGCTCTGTCTAGGAAATCTAGCACTATGTTGAATAGAAATGATATGAATAGCATGATAAGAATCATGCTCCTGACCTCAGATGCAAAGCTTTCAGTTTTTCATCATTGAGGATAATGTTAGCTATAGGTTTATCACATACAGCCTTTTCTATGCTTAAGTTTTAACTTTTATTTCTAGTTTCCTAAGAGTTTTTGTCATAAAAGTAACTTGAATTTTGCCACTTTTTCTGCACATATTGATATGACCATGTTCTTTATTCTGTTAATGTGTTATATCACATTCATTGATTTTCATACATTGATCCATTCTTACATCCTGGAGATAAATCCCATAGTGTCAGGATGGGATTTTTAAATGTGAATTTAAATTTGAATTTGACTTGTTAGTATTTTGTGGAGGAGTCTTGCAACTATATTCATCAAGGGTATTGGACTATAGTTTGTATGTGTGTGTGTAATGTCCTTTCAATGCTTTGGTACCATGGCAATGCTGGCCTCATAAAATGAGTTGAGGAGGACTCCCTCTTCTTCAATTATTTGGAAGAGTTTGAGAAGGATTGATGTTAATTCTTAAATGTTTGACAGAATTTACTGATGAAGCAATACGGACCTAAGATTTTTCTTTTGGGGAAGTTTTTGTTTACTGATTCAATCTCCACACCAGTTATAGGTCGGTTCAGACTCTATTTCTTTATGATTCACTCTTGGTAGGTTGTATAGTTCTAGGAACTTATTCAATTTTTCTATATTTCCCATTCTTTGGAATGTAGTTGTTCATAGCAGTCTTTTATAATTATTTATATATTTGTGGTATCACTTGTAATGTTTCATTTTTACTTCCAATTTTGAGACTTCTCTTTTCATGTTTTGTAGGCCAACTATAGTCCCTTTCACATACCTTTAATTTTTTTACCTTTGTTTTTTAACAAAACCTGTAAAAATTTCAATGTGATTCTAGGGTCATAGGCTATACAAAAACAGGGTGAAAGCCAGATTTGGCCCCTGTGACATGGCTTTCCCATCCTTGTTTTATATTAAACTTTCCCATCCAAAGACTGTGTAGTTTCTGTTTCCTGGTTGGATCTGGAGTGGTATAAAATAGATAAACTCTGAAAGGTGAGATTTGGGGATTTTTGATTGTGGTTTTAGGCTTAAGTATAGTGCTATGCCACTTGACAACGGGAAAGGTGCTAATTGAGGAAAGTGCCTTGGGAGCCCAACTGCCTGCTGCACTAGACTAGTAATAACGACCATCAGGACTGAAGCATGAAATGGATATCGTTCAGCGCACTCAAGCACATACAAAGAGAAAATGACAAGTCCAGATCTGTCAACTTTCATTCAAGTCATGTTCTGAGAGCCAAACCAGAACACTTCCATGACAGCCAAAATGAATCTCTTATTTCTTGTAGCTACAGGATTGATAGTGTTGCAGATAAAATCCCTTTAGTTGTGTAATTTGCTAGATTATAAAAAAAGCTGGATTCAAAATCTCACTAATTCCAATCTCCTATTACTGTAATCATTATTATACTTACTTTTTGTTTGTTTTAAACTTACTGTCCTAGAATATCATGTGGTTTCTGTCACCAGACAGGTCCCAAGATGATTAGATTACATGCAGCTTAGAATCCCTTTTATGCCTCAGTGCTAATTATTCTCTCATAGATACAAAAACAAACCTTATTTTACTCCAGTGAGCTACATCACAGTATTTATAAACACAGATGAATTAAAAATATTTTTGATCTGTGGGGATGAGCACTGGGTGTTATATGGAAACCAACTTGACAATAAACTGCTTGTAAAAAAACCATTAATAATAAATTAAAAAATATTTTTGATCCATGCCAGAAATTTTATGTAATATATTAGGCACCATTACTTTACATAAATTAACTGCAATGTGGTATTCAATTTTTTTCTTAACCATGGAATAAGTTAACATTCCTATAAACGTATACTATTGGTATTAATTTTAATGTTCTCCTAATTTTTTTTTCAAATATAAAGAATTGCTAGGCCCTTTAGGAAAGAATCATGTTTCCTAATCTTAGTTAAAATATTTTGCATTAGAGTGATGTTTCCTCTTTAAGTGCCACATGATAAATATGACATATATTTGCCTTGTAGCAGTATCAAAATAGGCTGTATGCAATATTACTGTTTTTTGTTAATTACAATAAGTTAAGAAAAATGGAAAGTGTTCTGAGGAACTCCTTAAATTCATTTAAAAAAAATATTCTACCTTTTGAGGAAAACAAAACTAAGGAATATTCCAAATAGTGTAATATAACGTCCAAGGAAGACTCTATGCCATGTATGATATATTTTGAAGGTTTTGAAGATATTTCACATAGGCCTTCCTAAATGGCCACTAAGAACCATGATATCACTGCTATTTTATAACTCATTGCTCTATCTACCGAAACAAATGCTCTCATCAATAATGTTAATGATAAAGCTCACATATTCCACGAGGTCCTTGAAAATATAACAATTTCTTGTACATTAAAATACACATTAGCTTAAGTATCCTGAAGATAAGAGAACTTTCAGTCCAGAAAGAAAGATCAAAGCAAGGCTACTTTGGGATTTCCAAACAATAAAGAGAAACACTGGAGAGAAAAGTGAAAACAAGTAAGCTTACAAAATGTCAGTGGGAATAAAAGTTAGTAAATTGATGCCACAGGAAATCACAAAGTTTTAGCAATTTATTTCAAAGAAAATATCTCGCTGTATATTCTGGAAGGGTATATGATGAACGCAGATAAATCTAATGGGAACATATCAGGCCATTTGATTAATTTTCTTTTTTAAAACTTTTTTTTGAGACAGAGCATGAATGGAGGAGGGGCAGACAGAGGGAGATACAGAATCTGAAGCAAGCTTCAGGCTCTGAGATGTCAGCACGGAGCCCCAGGCAGGGCTTGAACTCATCAACTGCTAGATCATGACCTGAGCCGAAGTTGGACGCTCAACCGACTGAGACACTTGGGCTCCCCTAATTGATTAATTTCTAAGGAAGCATACTTTTTCCTGAATTTTCTTCTAGCAAGCATGGTTTATAGTATTAAAACATTTAATGAATGCTTTAAAGGTATAGTAGGTCTCTAAAATAGTGCCAAGTGATCCCTGGCTCCTGATACTCATGCCCTCCTACAGTGTCGCCTCCTACTGTGGGCAGTTCTCATGACTCACTTTTAATGATGGAATACAGTAGAAGTGGCGACGTGTCAATTCTCAGATCAGGTTGTAAAAAGGTTGAAGCTTTCATCACGGGCACCCTCATTTCCTCTTTTACCCTCTTCAAGCTCTTGCACTGAAGGGAAGAACTGCCCACAGGGAAAGGAACTGATGTGTTCAGTCGAAAGCCAGGGAGAACATGAGACCTGCCAATAGCCATGTAGGTGAACCTGGAAGTGGATCACTCCCCAGTTGAGCCTTCAGATGATTTTGTCCCTGGCTGACACCTTGGTCAGAGTCTGATGAGAGATCTTGAGCCAGAGCTACCAGCTTAGCCACTACCAGGATCCTAACCCACAGTCACTATGAGAAGAGAAATGTTTGTGGCTCCAAAGTGCTAACTTTGGGAGTAATTTGTCAGAGGGGATAGAATAACAAGAAAGAAGCGACATGAATATAAATGATTGATTCAAAATTACAGGAAAGAATATGGCAGTGATGATGATTTGAATATTTAAAATATACAGGAAATCCTTGTTTGAGAAACTAAATTTACTATCAAATCTTGCTTAAATTGTGTATGAACTTCAAAATTGACAACATCCAACAGCTTTTTAAATGAATTCTGTATAATAACTATTAAAAGGTTTGATCACAAAATTGACCACAGATTTGTGGACAATACTTTGTATTGCTTGCCCCTACTCTGTCATAACACATCTCTTGCTATTGACAAGCCTGGACCCATCTGTCAGCTTATGAATTAGAGAATGGCCTAGCTATGACCATGAAATAAATCAATATATACATTAAAAAGAATATAGAATAGAATGATAGGCAGGCAGGCAGATAGACATATAGGTAATATAACTTTCAGATAAACCTCAAAACTTCTTCTCTACTTGGAAAGAATATAACCATAGAATATTAATATTCCCAGTTACAGAGAAAACTAAATATTCAATAAAACATTCTCTTCTTCCTTCTGGGCACCCAGCTACTTTATTTCTCTGGTTTCCTTTGAAATTAGGAGTGCTCACAGAATGAGCTTTGGGTGATGATGTACACTACTCTCAGGCCTGCCTAGTGTAGACATGTGATTCTACGTGTTCTTTTCCATTTCTGAGTACCTGGCATGCGGACAAACCATGGAAGGAATTGTGACAGCTATAAATTGAAAATGCCCTGGCCACAATATGGAAGAAATTACTAATTACTGCTCAGATGAGCACCAGCCACCAGGAACACCTCCTCAGAGCAGAACTTGAACACTAAATACAATTTCTATGTTATATTACTGTGAGTGTTGTTTTTGATTTTTTTTTTTTAGATTTATCTATTATAGTATCCAGCATTTTCTTATTACTAGGCCTACCATGTATAAGGCCTTTGTGTGCTTCTTCAAGGGAAAGATGTAGATGGCCACAAAAGTACTGAGTGGATTCTGCATATAGAGAGAGTTTACTGAGAGGTTAAGAACACGAATTCCTGAACTGAGTATGAACCCAGGCTGGACCACTTAATAGTTGTGTGATGTCGAGCAACTTATTTGAAATCTCTATGCCTCACTTCCTCATGTATAAAATGGAGTTAACAATATTGCTAACTTAAATCATTGTTTCAGGGAGTGTTGACGACATTTAAAGCACATGGAATAGCAATGGGCAACGTATAACAATCTAACACTCTAAATATTCCTCCTCCTTATCCACCTTTGTCTTATTCTTCCTAAACTTGTTCTTTGATGAACAAGGTCAGGTCACAGTTTGTGGGATCGAATCCCATGTCGGGGTCTGTACTATCAGCACGGACCTGCTTGGGATTTGTTCTCTCCCTCTCTCTGTCCATTCCTCGCTAGCACGCACTCTCTCTCTCTCTCTCTCTCTCAAAAATAGATAAATAAACTTTAAAAATCTCACTTGAGTTTCTCCTTTATAAAAATGTTTTATATCCTTTATCTCCTTTATATATATGTATGTATATATATACACACACACAAACATACGTGTATATATATGTAGAAATGTATGCATATATACGTATATATATATAAATATATATGTATATATATAAATATATATGTGTATATATATATATATTTAAAACTCTGTTATAAA
>NW_027532232.1:2214822-2239391 GCF_008692635.1 Crocuta crocuta
CTACTGTGTCTATTTTGGAATAAGACATTTTTTAAAATGTTGGAATTATAGATCCAGGCAATTAGAACAGGGAATAAGTCTTAGGAAAGCTACACTTCCGATATTTGAACAACATGACCAAGGCAACGTCTTATTTTTTAGTGTTAGTATAATGATGATAACAACAAAAAAGACAACAATAGCAAAAATGCCACATGCTTAGTCACTGTTATAAGGGCTTTATATACACTCTCATTTGATCCGTATAAAAATTCTATGCAGTATATGCTACATTATCTCTATTTGACATGTGAGAAAATTCTGTTGTGATGATAAGGGTAGAGAGATTTCCTAAAGTCATATATTTAATATGTGGAAGATCTGGGATCCAAACCAAGGAAATCTAGCTCAAGGGTTAATAGTTGTAATGTTTGCACTATACCACTGAGGATGTATGGATTGTCACATCTAGATGTTTGGTTCTAAGAATTTTAAGTTTTCCTCTACAAGGAAAAATTAAATAGAGTTCATTCTTTGAACTAATTTTAAAAACTGTTTACCCATAGGTTTCCGAGTTCACATAGGAACATACTTCCGTCAACTAGAGAGAGAGGTAGAACTTGTGACTATGGGGCAGATTTGTTCACTGAAAAGTTAGCTGAGTAAAAGGGATTGGTTCTCTGACCTCACTAGCCTTGTGCTGAAACCAGCTGAAAATCCAGTCCAGGGATCAGCTTGGAACTGAGCACTGTAGCATGAAATGAAATGTAAAGGACGCTTCCTAAGCAAATTTCATGATGAATGGCAGTACACTGCATTTTAAGGAAGTTTCTAGTAAGACATACATGGATCAATGGTAGGTCAAGTCTTGTTCAACAGCATTTATAATTAGCTGGGACATGAAGTAATGGTTAGATTAATGACTCTTACAGGTGGTGTTAATTTGAGAAGTAAAACAAGCTTCTACATATTGATATGTCATTGTATACAAAAACTAAAAAGATGATGATGTTGATGGATAGGTAGGTAGGTAAGTAGGTAGATAGATAGATAGACAGATCTACATAAAGAGATATTGCCTTGTTGTATGGAAGACTATTCTATTTTGGCTCTGATGATAGTTGGTTTTATAAACAAATTCAACATATTTAATATACATAATTTAATACTTACATGATGATTCAGTTTCTTTATAAATTTGAATCATGGTAACAGTTGAGGTAATTTAATGACATGTTTGAGACTCTCTTTGAATACAATTCTTGCCTCTGATTCTAGAAAAGCCACATTTAAAGTTAATTGACTAGTCTTATGGTTTATAATTTCTTTACCTTCAGGATCTTTACTGTCACTTATTTTTCTTTTATCTCTTAACTGTCTCTCAAATCCATTATAATTTGTTATAGCTATGTACATTTTTATGTGCAAGCTTATGAGAATTGTATACAAATAGTCTTGGAATGAGATTCTAATGATTGTTAGTCTCATGAGTAAGATAATGGAACACTGTGACATATATTTATTAAACTTCTCTATTCTCCTTAGTAGAGATTTCTAGACATGATTTCCTGACAGGTTAAGTGATCTTAAGGTTTCAGATGCCATGTTTTACCTTGCACATTCATGCTATTCTATCCCCATGACATCACTTCACAGATTAATTTGGTAGAATCTATTTGCAAGGTTGAAATATTGTGGACAACCATTTGAAGATAAATTGGAAGAAAGAAGGAAAATTAGCTTTGGTATAAGCATACAGTTTCTCCCCAAATAAAGCTTTTACAATATATCATTTCAAGTCCTCCTGTATAAATCCTCATGCCCCCAAGCAACTATTTCCATTTTTCTTCACTTGTTTCTGTATTCATGTTGACTATGGCCCATAATAAGCATGATAACTGGGAATTTAAAAAGAAAACAGTACTCATCTGAGGCCCTCTAACAAATTGCAAAGTATTTAGCTCCAAGATGCATATTAGCTCTTGCAGCATTTTAAAGTCCCACATAAACTGTCTTCAAAACTTTTTTCATGGATTACTGGACCCTGCTTCAGATGAGTGAATAATACTAACAACTTAATTCTACTTTCTGTAAATTATCTTCCTCCCCGGGCACCTGGGTGGCTCAGTCAGTTAAGCATCCAACTTCTACTCAGGTCATGATCTCATGATTCATGGGTTTGAGCCCCATGTCAAGCTCTGTGCTGACCGCTCAGAGCCTCGAACCTGCTTGGGATTCTGTCTCCCTCTCTCTGCCCCTCCCCCAAGCACGTTCTGTCTGTCTGTCTGTCTCTCTCACTCAAAAATAAATAAATATTAAAAAAATTATCTTTCTCTCCAATTTGGACATGTTATAAGCTGTTTTGATATGTTAATAAAGGCATATTGTCTAGATCAATTTACGGTTACAAAGTGATATATTTCTGATATAAAAATACAGATGAATTAGTCACATAAAGTTAATAGGCAGGTGAAGAAAAATAATAGTCATTATATAAATTAACTAATAAACTGAGATCCAATTACTTGCTCTTTTAAATTTCACGAAAATATTTTAATTCAGCCTTCTAAAAAATTTTAGCACCACTTGTTTTCTTCAAAGTTATGGAGGAAAATTAAACATGTCCTAATCATTTGTCTAGGGGTCCAAAATGATCACTTTTCTGTTATCAGTGTGAAATAATCCTGTGATTGGCATAATGGGGCACACTTGAGAATTCTTTTGTTAATTATCCCATTATAGCAAATAAGATATACCTGCTTGAGGATTATATTTCTGCAATTATCCCTTCATTCTTCTGTATTATCTCTTTACTACCTGTATGAATATCTAAACCTGCTATAATATCCTCACCTTTAATAATTAAATAACAGATTCCATTTATGTTCCAGCTACTACTCTATTTGCTGCAATTTTGTCTCATTTTAATGCTAGTATTGTTTTCCTTCTATCACTCTTCTTTTTTAAACAATGCCACCAGAGGTTTCTCAATTGTGTTAATACTTCCAAATAACCCATTTGGGGTGGGTTGATCCCTACCGCCTCTTTGTTTACTTACATTATTAATTTTTAATTTTAGCTGGATTATTTACTCCTACTACTTTTGACTTTTTCTGCTGCTTAATTTCTAGCTAAATAATACAAAGGTTTTTAGCATTTTCCCTTTTGTACTCAAGGTATTGGCTGCTATAATTTTTCTACTATAGCCTTATTACACAAGCTTTGATGTATAATATTTGTATTATCTTACAAAAATTTGCTCAGTCCCATAATATTTCTTCTCTTGTTTGTAGAAGTTAATTACTATTGCATTTTATAGTTTCCAAGTATACTTTTAGGGGGGGCTGTTGATATTTATTTCTCACTTCATTTCTATTTTGGTCAGAGTATGTGCTTTCTAATGATAGCAATCAATGGTAAAAATCTTTAGAAGTATTTCTGACTCTGGCTTTATGGTCAAGTGTAGTTTCTATTTGTCTGTAATATTTCAATAGTGCTTGCAAACATTTTTCCATTTGTAGTACAAAGTACTTTAAAAGTATACACATATTAGACCAAAGTTGTTAATTATTTTGTTCTAATATTTTACGCTTTTATAATTCGTTTTCCTTTGTTCTATTCTTGAAAGCTTGTATTGAACTATCACTATTATGGGATACTTTTATTTCACCTTTAATAATTCTGTCAACTTTTGTCTCATATGCCTTGAGGTTATATGATTGTTGGCTTTCTGTTATTTTCCATTATTGCACCTTCCTATAAAATTCCTCTCAATCTGGAAATGCATTGTGTTTCCCAAGCTTTTCTTGCATTGTGTTTTGTTTTTAACCTATATACCATCTTTCTTCAGGTTAATAGTTGCCTATTATTACCCTTTTATTTCAAATTTTCTGTGTCCTTATTACTTCATTTTGACTACTGGAAGAAGCCCAGAGCTGGCTTTGTTTTTATTTCTAATTCTATCTATCTCAAACTTTTAATTGGAGGGTTGAGTACATTTTCACTTACTATGACTAATCATGTATTAGGATTATTTCTACCATCCTGCTTTATTTTGGCTTAAATGTTTTCATTTTTCCCTATTTTAAAACCTTTTTCTATTTTAGAAGTTATGTTTATTCTTTTTATGTTTGGCCTTTAAAGTTTAATATTCAAACTTAATAGTATGCAAAACGAACATATTTCCCCTCTGCTTAACATTATGAGGTTCTGAGAAGACTCAAAATCAGATCGTACTCCTCACCAATTACATGTTAACACTTTCTCAGAGTTTTGGTTCTGTGTTATTTTTTGAACCTCCTAAGTTAGACAATAATACACAGTTATTCGTAATTATGAACATTCACTAATTTCTTTACTGAGTTGTGTCTAATTTGTTCTTTATCTTGTCACTTTATGTATTAATTTGTTTTTCATTTCTAGAATCCCTTTATGGATTCTTTTCAAATCTTCCCGGCCTTTTTTTTTTTTTTTTTTTTTTTTTTTTTTTTTTTTTTTTTTTTTTNACTAATACTTGAGATTTTTTTAAAAAACCAATAAACAAACAATTTATAGTCTGCCTTTGATCATTTTTGTTATCTCCAGTCTTTGTGATTCTGAGATCATAGTTGATTTTTGTTGACTAACATTCATAATGCTTTGTTTCTTCATGTGGTATATGTTTGGGGATTTGAATCTGAGCTTGTGTTTCATAGATCTCTATCTGTGGGAAAGCTTTAGGGCCAGAATTGAACAGGCACTCCTTCAGAGATCTGCATGTGCTTTCTTCAGTTCTCAGGACTGTTACTGGCCCAGAACCACTTAATACATCCTCAGTTTGAGGAGCTAGAGTCCCAAGGGTACTATGAATTTAGGCAACAAACTAACACATAGGAAAGCCTGATATGGTATCAGTCAAGTTTCCTTTTGTTTCTCTCTGCAGAAGACATAGCTCCCTTTCCCATAAGACACAGCCATTTGGCATCTGGACTTTCATGTTACACTTGGTAAGCCTTAGACATTATCTCCTTTCTCCGTGCTTCAAAGCATCCTTTCTCAAAAAGAAAACAAACATCAGTAGGGGCAGGAGAAGGCCTGTCCAAACTATATGACTTCTATTTCCTAATCTTCCCTTATTACACTCAGTAGAACTTTCAGCACTATATTTAATAAGAGTGGTAACAATGGATATTTTTGCTTTGTGCCCAATCTTAGGGGCAGAGCAGATAAATTTTTGTTGAAGCTTGTTTTTTGTTTTGTTTTGTTTTGATTGTGTTACCCACATTGGAGTTTCTGAATTGCTAGCTTCTTTAGCTTCAAGTGTAGACCATCTGAGGCAAAATTAAAACCCAGGGAACTGGTATCATGTCGCTCTTTGGTTCCTAATGTCTTTAACAAGGCTGCCTTCTTGTCTGCACCAGAGTATTCTAATATTTGTTGTATATATAATTTTCAGGGATATTTAACTCTACTTAGTTGGAGGAATGGGGAAATGTGTCTAATTAGCATCCCTGCCTTTCATATTTGAACTCATAACACATCCTCAAACATCACTGTGCTATGATTTTGCCTGTCTTGCTTAATCTAAGAAGTAATGATCAACTTTCTACATGTAGAATATTTTGCTATTTTGCATAACCAATTAAGAGTTAATCCCAATTAGCATTATGGTCAAAGGAGTTTGTAACTTCTTATCCCTTACCACTAGACAAATAGATGCAATGATACTTCCTAACAACATCAAACAGACAATCTGATCCCTGGCTGCAGGTGTTCACAGGATTGTAGCTGCTTAAGAATTTCATATCTAGTATATCTACATTATCATATCTTAACAAAATAATCTCAATTTTCAAATGTATGTCAAGAACATAGATGCACTGTTAATCCAACTTGGAACCATGTATAACGTTTCCAGAGGATAGGGGGAAATGTGAAAATATCTCCTGTGTTTGCCAAATTGGAATGACAAAGATACCATTAATTTATTGCCATCTACTTATCACTGAATGGAATCTGGAAAGAGAATTCCTGTCTTGTGACTCTCTAACAGCTGGTTCCATTGCAAAGTAAGCGTTACTTAATTCCTGAGATCAACAGGGCTAGTATTAGAGCATTAAATTTTTTTCCAGGATTTTAATAACCACAGCTGTGCTTACTCATGGGCAGAAAAAGTGTAGAAGATGAGAGATTCCTAGGATTTGTGTGATCATCAAAAATACCATTCCTGAGGGTCACCACAATCCTAAAAGCCGTCTATTCATATTCCGCAGATAAACTGCATGATTAGCAAGATGTCTAACTCAATGGCTGAGAAATCATATTCAGAGAAAATTAAATAGCTGACTGATGTAGTTACTGAACAAATTACTAGTATACATATATTTGAATTTGTTAAAGTACACCAGAAAGCTTCAGTATGTAATTAGAAATGTAACAAAGTAATGTATTTTTTAAAAGCCTAATTCAAAATTGTTATGAATTTGTATTATTTGCCATCCTTAATTAGGCTAATGGAGAAAATAATTCAAAAGGTATTATTAAAACTAGATGACAAACTTCAGATATATTGCTATAGTGAATCTCTTAAAATATTTTATATTCAAATAATATTTTAGAGTGCTATATATCTTTAAGTTTAGAGAGAGGAGAGAGAGAGAGACAGAGAGAGAGAGGAGGAGGGGCAGAGAAAGAGGGAGAGAGAGGGTCCCAAGCAAGCCCCGCACTGTCAGCACAGAGCCCAACATGGGGCTCAAACTCACAAACCATAGGATCATGCCCTGAGCAGAAATCAATGGTCCTCTGACTGCTTAACCAACTGAGCCCCTCAGGCACCCCAGGAGAGCTGACTATCTTCAGAGTGGGTCTATCTTCATGGACTACACCACATCTTGGAATAAAAAGTCTTTCATCTCCAGGAATATAGATATCTTTTCAGACTTCGTAATGTGTTATAAATGGATACAGTACAAGAGTCAACAATTATATTTTCGGTTTTGTTTTTTAATATGAACTATACCCACTAAGCCATACAGGTTCTAATTTATGATATTAATTTAAATTTCATATGTTATACAAGATACAAAGTATTCTAAATTTTATAACGGATAATATCTTTCTTTTAAAATTGCTCCCAAATTTTAATACAATCTTCTTTTATACCTACATGCAGATAAAGATTGCTCCTTAGTTACAACTTAAATACCTTGTCTTCTCTTGAAGTGACTGAAATAATAACAAAAATGGGAATAATTAAGTAGCAGATGTTCACAAAGTGTAAAAAAGTATAATAGCTTTGTTCAATCAAAAGCGAATTTAAAAAACTGAACAAGGAAGACTAAGATATGAGGCAAAATACATCATGAAGTTATCACACAACCTTTTGACTCATTGACTAATATTAGTTTTCAGCAACTTTTTGAGTTCAAGTTTATTTGAAGGAAAAACTGTTCCAAATTTATTAGTGAGACATAAATGAGACATAAATTAATAGCAACTAGGCTTACAAACTTCTCTTTTTCAATTCTTTACTCTTATAAAAATCTACATAAGTGAAATTGCCATTCTCTTTTGTTGAAAAATGCAGTCAGAATACCTTTTTCTTTCTTCCTGCCCCCCTCCTTTTTTTTCTTTTTTTTTCTTTTTTTTGGCTTGAGAAACAAAAACAGAACTGAGGTTCTATTATCAAAGTACAAGACCCCGTAACTGCTCACTGTAAAACACTCAGCATAATTTCATAACCCAATTATGTTACTTATGAAGTTGATATGTATAATATCTCTATGGCAAGAATAAAATTTTTCTTTTTTTTTTTTAATTTTTTTTTTTAATGTTTTATTTATTTCTAGGAGAGAGATAGAGAGAGAGACAGCGTGAGCAGGGGAGGGTCAGAGAGAGAGGGAGTCACAGACTGAAACAGGCTCCAGGCTCTGAGCTGGCAGTCAGCACAGAGCCCGACGCGGGGCTCGAACCCGTGAACCGCGAGATCATGACCTAAGCGAAAGTCGGACGCTTAACCGACTAAGCCACCCAGGCGCCCCTAAAATTTTTTCTAAAGTAATTAGCATATACCAAATGTTTGTTCCCTCTTAAAGTCATGTACTGAAGTCCTATTCCCCAATCTCCAGTGTGATGGAATTTGGAGGTGGGGCTTTGGTAGGAAATCAGCTTTAGATAAGGTCACAAGGGTGCAGCCTCATGATGGCATTGGAGTCCTTATGAGAAGAGGAAGAGACCAGAGCCCCCTCTCCATCCCCCAGGTATGAACATAGCAGGAAGAAGGCTGTCTACAAATTAGGAAGAGTTCTCACTAGACACCAAATCTGCTTGTACCTTGATTTGGACTTCCTAGTCTTTAAAAGTGTGTGAAGTAAATGTTTACTGTTTAAGCCACCCAGTATATGGTATTTTGCTATAGCCCAAATTGACTAAGATAGTAACTATATTAGGATTTTCCAGAGAAACAAAACCATGAGGGTGTACATATACAGGTCTTCCTCAGCTTACCGTGGGGTTACTTCCCAATAAACCCATTGTAAGCTGAAAATAAAGTATGTTGAAAATGCATTTAATACATCTAACCTGTCGAACATCATAGTTTAGCCTCACCTACCTTAAACTCACCTAGAACACTTATATTAGCCTATAGTTGGGCAATCATCTAACACAAAGCCTGTTTTATAATGAAGTATTGAATATCTCATATAATTTATGGAATACTATACTGAAAGTGAAACACAGAATGTTTGCATAGTTACAGAATGGCTGCAAACATATCAGCCATGCCCCTTGTGATCCCACAGATGAGTGGGAATTGCAGCCCAGTAACACTGCCCACCCTCACGAGAGAATATCCTACCATGTATTTCTAGCCTGGGAAAAGATCAAAATTCAAAATTCAAAGTACAATTTCCCCTAAACGTCTATTTGTTTCACACCATTCTAAAGTTGAAAAAGTGGGGCCATCACAAAATCAGGGATCATCTGTATGCATATACAGAGAGAGAGACAGAGAGAGAGATTTAAAATTTTTATTAGTCTTTATTTGTGAGAGAAAGAGAGACAGAATGTGAGCAGGGGAGGAGGAGAGAAAGAGGGAGACAAAATCTGAACCAGGCTCCAGGCTCTGAACTGTCAGCACAGAGCCCGATGTGGAGCTCAAACTCAAGAACCATATGACCTGAGTTGAAGTTGGACACTTACCGACTGAGACATAGGCACCTCTAGAGAGATTTATTATAAGTAATTGACTTATGCAACTGTGGAGGCTACGGTGCCTCACAATCTGCCACCTGCAAACTGGAGACCCGGGAAAGCCAGGAGTATAGTTCCAGTCCAAATCCAAAGGCCTGCGGATGAGGACAATCAATGGTATAAGTTCCCGTCTGTGGGCAGGAGAAGACCAATCAATGTCCAGCCAAAGGAGGCAGGCAGAGAGTAGATTTTTGCTTCCTCAGACTTTTTGTTCTATTAGGTCCTAAATAGAATGGATGATGCTCACCCAGCATGGGGAGGGCAATCTGCTTTATTCAGCCGACCAATTCAAATGCCTAATCTTATCTGGAAACATCTTTACAGACATATCCAGAAATGTTTAATCTAAATACCTTGGCATCCTGTGACCCTGCCCAGCTGATATATAAAATTAACCATTACAGTAATCCTTGTTACTATAACTGCCAGATGCCCCTGCCCCCTTCTCTTCATTATTTTACATTTTTGTAAGGTCTTATATTTATTTATTCATTCATTCATTCACTTTCCAATATTATGTTCAGATACCATGCCACATTCTGAGGAATAAAAGGTTGAACATAGAATGCTTCCAACTAATAAACATCTTGGGTCCGATGGAGTAAAGACAGTTATCAGTCCACTTTTTACAGTGTGATAACTGCGCTATTTATCATTGAGCCCTAATTACAATAAAAACAAACAGGCATGATTACACTTCCCTGAGAACACCAGGGGTGTCTTACAGAGGAGGTAATGTGTTAACTGGGCCTTACAGAATGAACACAATTTCACAAGAAAGGACACAGCAAGAAAAGGGAATAGTCTATGATAAGGCACAGAGGTCTGAAAGACCATGCTCTGGGTGATAAATGGGAGGATTCTATGCACTGAGGTTCATAGTGAGATGCTACCGGAGACAAGAACAAGATTGTAATATGAATCCTCTGAGAAATTATTCTCTTTAGTTATCTAGCAGTAACAACCATATCAACCACTTTCTTCTGAAACTCTCTGTATAAATGCCTCTGCTCTCTACCACTTGGAGATTTAGGACAGTAAATGAGTGTGGTCATTCTGTGAAATGCTTTCATTAGTCTCATCCTCCGATGGTACTGTAATTCCTTCAGGTTGACCATATTACTTGGGATTGGTATTGTAGATAAATATGATTTCTCAGAAGGGCAGTAAAATGGACCATTAAAAACTTAGCACAAATTAGCTTTTTCAGTGTAATTGACTGCACACAGAGGGACCATAAGGGATTTGGGACATGACGCAGACCCATTTCAATGCAAATGAAAAGGAACAAAAGTGTGCAGATATGAGACACTATTCAGTTAGGGCAGATCTCAGCAGAAAACCAAAATAGATTTTTTGGATAATCTAAGAGGCAGCATGAGACCTTTAATTATCAAAACACAGGAGGTTACTAAGGCAGTGACTGACAGGCCCTGAGACAAAATACAACTCAGCCAAAGCAGACCAGTTCCAAGCTCTTCCAAGTTTAAGAACTGGAGAGAAAGACAAATTGTCTTAATTTTAGTTTGCTATCAGCCTAGCACACAAGAAGTGCAAAAGACTCACATAACATTAAGCTTAATAGAAGTGGATGCAGCTCATTGTTGTTTTCCTTTATTCTTCATAAAAACATATTCAATTTTCTCTGATCTAAGCCACCTTACGGGACCCTTATCCACAGGTTGGAGAGCTCAGAAGTAAGGACCCTTAGCTTTTGCTTTTTATACCATACTTGGCTAGATGGTTGGAGAGAGATGTCAGTATCCAAGGGTCCACACTATTTCCCATGTAAGGAAATATTTATGGGGCCATAATTGTATAATCACACATTTTCTATTTTATTCAAGGTACCCATGTGGCTAGCCTGGCCATGGTCCACCACACTTGTAGGCCTCCATCTTTGTTTCTGCCCAAGGCTGTTCGGTCTATAGAAAAGAACAAATATGTGAAAGAAATTCTTTTTCAACAAAATTATTCTTTTTTAATTATTCTTTAGCTTTACTTAATGTTTAAATTTTTATATGGAAAGAAATTATTGCCCAATTTCTTACTCTATGGGAAGTCACATAATTAGAAAGCGCTTTCTCTCTATCCAAAATTTAAAAATAAAAAAAACCTTTAAAACATAAATAATATGGAATCCTAAAGACTCAGATTCAGAGACAGAGAGGTTTCTTTGACCCAGGGTTAGTGGCCCATTCCTTCTTAAGAAGTAATAAAACCCTTACAAGGACACAGAATATTTTTTTTTCTAAACTGTATATTTCTTTTTTAATCATCATCTCTAATCCCATCTCCCTTGCTCCTATAAGTAACTCCTGTAATGTATATCAAGTGGGTTTTTAAAATCCAGCTACCAAGTATTTATTTAGACGTAAATCTTTTTTTAAATATTTATTTACTTTGAGAGAGAGAGACAGAAAGCATGAGCAGAGGAGGGACAGAGAGAGAGACATGGAGTCCGAAGCAGACTCATGGCTCTGAGCTGTCAGCACAGAGCTCAATGTGGGGCTCGAACCCACAAATTGTAAGGTCATGACCTGAGACAAAGACAGACTCTTAACCGACTGAGCCACCCAGGCGCCCCTGTATGTTAATCTTTGAATGATATTCTCCTCTACTGTATGTGTGTGCTTTAATATACACATGTGCTGGGGTACCTGCGTGGTTCAGTCGATTAAGCTTATGACTCTTGGTTTCAGTTCAGGTCGTGATCTTGTGGTTCGTGGGTTTGAGCACCAAGTCAGGCTCTATGTTGGCAGCATGGAACTTGCTTGGGATTCTCTGTCTCCCTCTCTCTCTGCCCCTCCCCCACTTGTGCTATCTCTGTCTCTCAAAATAAACAAAAAAATTAAAAAATATATATACAGATATGGTATTATATTACAATTAATAAATGTTTTTCAGTTTTAAACTTTTATGCATTTGGGATCTACATAATTTGCTTTAAAATTTTAAATATGTAACTGCTTTCTCCATAAAAGTGTGTGCATTTATTTTAGATAATTTCCAAGATACACTATAGATTTTATTATTTGAAATGGTTTTTTATTTTTTCTTTATTTTCTTATTTTATTACTCATAGAAAGGAATGCTATTGATTCTATGTATTGAACCTAGATATTAAAAATAATATAGTATCTTCCATGCTAATCTTTTTTTCTCTTATTTCACTTTGCTTGATTTATTGTTTAATCCAGGATCTCCAATATCTTGTTGAACACTAGTGATGAACATGTAAGAAGGCAGCCTTGTCTTCGTTTAGTACTTAAAAGGAATTCAACATTTGTACATCTAAAATGATCCTTGTAGTAGTGTTTTTATATTCCAGCTTTATCAAGTTAAGACGTTCCATGTATTCTGACTTTTCTGGTTTTGTTTCTTTAATGATTAATCAGTGTTGTATGCTCATAAGCTTATCTCCCACTTGAATTATTTGCAGTTGAATCTCTACCCCATCCTCTAAATAGCAGGTGGTAAACTTACTTTATTATTATTATTTTTTTTTACTTTTCCAGCTGGCTTTATGCCTTTTCCTGTGTATTAACCAATGAGAAGCAGTGATCTGACTAGGACTGTGTATAAGAGATGAAGAGTAACAATATGAACACTTCACTTTTCCATCCTATTCCCAATCCATGGCTCACGGCCCTTTTCACCTCCAAGCCGATGTTCCTCCATACCACCCCCTGCAGATCCTCTCTCTTTCTCCCTGGTCAGTGTTCAAGTAGAAGGAATGACTCACAAAGGGCCATGAATTTAGTCATGCACTGTGACTAGAAAATACAATCCATCCAGGAAGCTTATGATGATTTAATTAAGCTTCCTTAATAGATTTTTAGTATCAAGTTCTTTTTGCATTATTTTTGATATGTATGTTTTTTTATTATGGACTATTTTAATTGTCCCTAAATCACATAAAACATTGATTACAGACTGGATTATTCACGTACTTACTCTATCTATAAAGAAATAGTTGAATATCTACATTATGTCAAATAATATGCTAAATTTGAGGAAATAAATCAACAAAAATCAACAAGGACTTTGTTTTCATGAAGCTTTTAGCCTACTGAAGCATAAAGAGGGAAATCAATCAATCACATTAATATACAACCTAGTATAAATATTCAGAAGTAAAGGAACATATATGTTACCATAGACAAAAGAGATTTTACTAGATATGCTACCATGGAAATCGTTTTCTATGAAAATGATGATTAAGTATAAGGTTGATGGGTAAATAGAAATTAATTAGGCAACTGAGGTTGATTGATGGGGTGGGTAGAATAACATTCTAACAGAAAAGAAAAAGTGGGGACAAAATATCTGCTTGAAAGAAATTAGTGTATTTGAAGAATGGGAAGATCACTGTGGCTGATATGAAATGAGGTGGCTAAACCAAGATGAAGCTGGCTGGGAGGAAGGACCTTGCTAACTTTATTCAGAACTTTAAAATCAATCAGACAACATTAAATGGTTTCTAAAAACTAGACAATAGGATTGGATTTGCATTTTAAAAGATTTCTCTGCCTACTGGTAAGTAATCGCTTTGAAGTGAGTTCCTGTTAACAGAAGAGCCAAGTAGGGAGATCTTTACAGTGGTCCATGAATAGATGATGACCTAGAAACCATAGTGACAGTGGAGATGAATACAAGTGGGTGGATTTGATAGATATAATATAGGGAGCCTAGGCAATGTATCATTTGATTGTTCACTTGGCTTTTGTGCTGTTTTTGAAAGAGTGAAGGATTGAGGATGACTTCTATTAACTGAATGTTTCTGTCTCCTTCCATCCAAATTCATTTGTAAAGCTGTAATCTCCAATGTGATGGTATTTGGAGGTTGGACCTTTGGAAGGTAATTGGGTCCTGAGGGTGGAGCCCTCAGGATTAGAATTGGTGCCCTTATAAAAACAGACTGGAGAGAAATGATCTCTCTTCCTTCCATGTGAAGAGACAACAAGATGGCCATCTACAAACCAGGAAGGACCAGGAAGTGGGCTTTCATCATATACTTATTCTGCCAGCAGCTTGGTCTTGAACTTCCCAGCTTCTAGACTTGTCAGAAATAAATGTTTGTTGTTTTAGCCACCCAGTCTATGGTATTCTGTTTTAAATTGATAGTAGTCTCATTCACTGAGCTAAGAAACATTTGAAAAGAATCTTGTTTTAAATGACATTTGGACAAAAACAAATGCTTGTTGGACATGTTGAGCTTGAGATTACTGTGAGATATCCAGTGGGGCTAATAAGTAAGACTATTAGCAGAGAAAGAATATTTGAAGCTAAGGATTAGATACAATCTTATAGGAAACAAATGTATACTAAGAAGTAAAGGCTACTGTACTTAAATTCCAGAGAAACAAACAAACAAAAACCAATCAAGATTAAGTGGTGAAGAAGTAAAATGAATATCTGATACCACAAAAAATAAAGGAACATTGCTTAAAGAAATAGGAAAAAAGTTAATACCACTGAATGCCTCAGAGTAGTAAAGATGAGAACTGAAAATGAAGTTTAGTGTCTTTAGCAAGAGCTATTGTAATGAAATATTTAGGATGGAAAGAAAATTGGACTATATAAAGAAATGATTTGGAAATATGGGGGTGGGGAGCAGAAAATACACATTTCTAGAGTATGGACTACAGTCAGGGAAAAGACATGGTAGCAGCTGTCCACAGGGTTGGAAGGGGGTGGTAGCACTTAAGAATCTATATTATTCCCATTAAAGAAATATTTACAAGATCATAATTATTTAATCATACATTTTTACTGAGGCTTCATATGTATTGCAGCTTCCCATGTGATTAGCCTGGCCATGGCCCGCCACAGTTGGACAACCCCTTTAGGTGAGGAATCTGCAAAAATAGTTGAAAAATATACAGTAAATGTCTTAAAATATATGCCAATTCTTCAATATGAGTTATCCTAGATTTTAGAGAACTTAAGAGTCATTCTCATTAACTGATGCCCCATCAATATCATATTGCTTAATTCCACGTGAATCTCTGTCCTATCAAAATCACATTCCTTACTACTTTCATCAGTTTGAAAGATAAATTTTTACAGTTTGTCCAATTCGCCTTCAAAGTTACTTCAAATTAGTCAGAAGACTTTTTTCAGATCTGCAGGTTTCAGAAGACACATATTACACGCTTGAGACTATCATTCTGACCAACTTAACTGATAACACAGAAAGCTGCCCACTTTGATTAAGGTACAGAGCAAGACAGGGCCCTGCAGCCTTTTAGGCTGTTACAGAAGTTGCTGTATCAATGGTGGAGAAAGATCCGAGTAGAGCTTATGGAAGACCAAACGTAGAATCACAATGCAGACTCAAAGCACACTAAGCTAGGGCATACTATTTNGTTGCTACACATGGCCAGATTTCATTGTTTCTCATTGCCATGTAGTTAATCCCAATTCTTCTCAAGTTATTCCAAAATATAGAAATCAAAGGAAAACTCCCGGACTCATTTTATGAAGCCAGCATCACTCTGATTCCCAAGCCAGACAGAGATCCAGCAAAAAAAGAGAACTACAGGCCAATATCCTTGATGAATATGGATGCTGAAAAATAGGGCATACTATTCTTTTTTTTTTTTTTTTTACAAATAGTTTATTGTCAAATTAGTTTCCACATAACACTAGGGCATACTATTCTTAATAGAAGATTCACATCAATTGACAAATAGTTCCTCACTGGCCCCAGGAAGAAAGAGAGTGCCTGACTGTGGGACTCCACAAGACCATGAGTTGACCTATTAATGTTTCTTGTGTTGATTTCCCCAGAAAAAAGAAACCAACTAAATCCTGAAAGAGCTTTTTCCAGAATGCATTAGTTGGAATAAAATGATCAGGGGAATATGGTGGCACACTGCCTAGCCCTTATTTAAGGACTAGTTACTCATTGTTCCAGCTACTGTGGGTTGTCTGTGGTTGAGAGTTCTCAGCTGAATCTCTCTCCAGGGATTGCTATAAGCCTAAGAGTACCACCTTGGCCAAGGTCATGCCACCTCCTCTGACGCTACTCTAATAACAGTCACTACTAGATATAGAAAGTATTGAAGGCTTTTTATAAAGCCTGGTATGCTTGCCTGAAGATGGGACAACTATGAAGATATTTCAGCTCCAGAGAACCCTGAGGTATCAGCTGTAATCTTTTTTTGTGATTGAATAGCAGTTCAAACCACCTGGTTCTACTTTCCTCACTCCTTCACAGGTGTTAACTCCAAGGATTGTCTTTACTAAACTTTCTCCATGTGAAGCTCTATCTCAGATTTAGTTTACTGGGAATGTAACGTAATATAGGGTTTAATTTGAGCATGGGATGATGATGGTTTGAACCAAGGTGGTAAAGGTAGAGGTTTGGTCATATTCTCAATATATTATGCAAGTAGAACCCAAGAGACTTGTTGATGGATTATACTGTGGTGAAAAAGAAAAGAATAGTTTCCCCAAAAAGGGTGAAATGGAAAGGGAAAGGTGGTGCTTTCAAAAATGTTAAAAAGGTAAATGAATTTTAAGATATGAATTTCTAGTACTTTTAATTGCTTCCCATTGTTATTCGACTAACATTTATATGCTTCACCAAAGCCCATAGTGACCTTATCTGATCCCTATTGCCATGTTGGCTTTCTTTCGTCTTGGCCTGTGACTTTTAATTGACCTTTCTTTGAACTAGGATGCTGTTTCACATAACTGGCTCTTTCTCATCATTTATTAGTTAATTTACATATAAGTCCCCCTATACTTGATTTGGCAAATGGACTATGTGTCTTCAACTAGTACAACTATTATTAAACAGTATCTATCATCACATTGTTTTACCCTTTAACATTCATAATATGTGAAATTATTCTGTGTATTTGTGTATTTACTCACTAAAATGTCCACTCAGTATCAACAGAATTCTAAAGTTCAGTAGGAACTTGGGTATTTGTTGACACCGATGCACAAATGCTATATATTTATTTATTTAATCTTATTATGGTATCTTAGATGTATCTATGCATTGGGTGATAAAAGAGGAACGAAAACTAATGCTTGGGTGCTTAAGCTTGGAATAACATGGGCATGGTGAATGTAAATATCTGTGTCTATGGGTGTGAATATGGACATGGACATGGATATATATATATATCAGAGACATTCCAAAAACCTCAGCAATTAAACATGATCAAACTATGGGAATTAAGAAGTTCTTTATCAAGTTGTCAAAATCATGATAAAACAAATGATCACTAAAACTTACATGGATTATCTCATTTAACCTACAATGACATTCAAAGAAATAGGTTCTTTTTATTTATCCCTCTTTGCCAATATGGAAATGCACAGATGGCTCAATGAACTAGTTCTCTGAGAACTATTTTTCTCATAAGAGAGGAAAAACACAACTTGAATTTAAATCAATGTATGAGTTCAGAACTCAAATTTTTAACTTTTGGATTTTATAAATAACAAGATTTGCATAGGTGGCCATGCAGTATCCCCATAAAGAATAGATGTATGGGCCAAAGATCATCTCCAAACAGTTATTACAAACTTTAGTCAGCATTTCAAAGTATTATATTTTTTACCTCAAAAGTGGAAGAAGGAAGACACAAAATCCATTTGCTAAGGAAGGTAAGTTGCATCTCTAAACCATCAGATTTATTCTGGGTCTGATCTATCTCTTCTACGCTTTCCTTTTTGTTTTTAAGGTACTTTATTAAATTTTATTTTTTATTTTATTTAAATCCAAGCTAGTGAACATATAGTGTAATAATGGTTTCAGGAGTAAAATTTAGTGATTTATCACTTACAAGTGCTCATTCCAACAAGTGCCCTCCTTCGTACCCATCGTCCTACAGACCTCACCTTCCCTCCAAAAATCCTTAGTCTGTTCTCTATTCTGTGCCTTCTACGATTGTTACTGGGGACCCATTGTTAGTGAATCACACTTGATCTGTCTGTAGCAATGCACATGCCATTAAAGTACGTTACAAGATATATGAACCTATAGGATCTCTTGCTAACTATGTATCTATGACAGGAAGAGAAAAGAATAATAGCTCACACCATGCTATTCCATGTGTAAAGTTTATCAGAAACAATATACTTTTGTTTTAAAAGTATGGATTCCAAAGCATAACATTAGAACAGCCCATGTGATATGTTAGGGGAAAAAGTGATGTTCTACAGCTACTGGAAGAAAAAATACGCCTCCGTTTTGCCTTCTGAAAGTGTCTGCCATTGAATATATTGCTAGAGGTTCAGGAAAGGGACAGTGAGAAAGCACGTTTGAAAGCCAGTGGCCAGATGAGGTGCCCAGTGTCCTCAGAGGCACCAATACTAACAATAATACTTAGAATTCAGACAGGGACTTTATGTAGGAAGACTTTTTGAATGTCTCATACACATGAACTCAGTTTCTTCAAAAGTCGGAGTACCTGGGTGGCTCAGTTAGTTAAGTGTCTGACTCTTGGTTTTGATTCAGGTCATGATCTCACTGTTTGTGGGTTTGAGCCCCGTGCCAGGCACTGCCCTGGCAGTGTGGAGCCTGCTTGGGATTTTTTTTTTCTCTCTCTCCCTCTCTGTCCTTCCCCCATTCACATGCATGTTCTTTCTCTCTCAAAATAAATAATAAGTAAAAGTGGTCTATCTGGCTCCTATTCATGACATATCTCATCTAACTCAAAGCAATCACCCCCCTCAATAAATCCACATAATAGGCTGCCTGATCCAGGATTCATCCAAGAACAAATATTGTAACCTCAGAGTAAATAACTAAGTGGGTATGAAGAAAAATGATCTTAAATTCTTTTTGAGGCACTTTATTCATTAACTTCCCCTATTATCATTTTGTGAAAAGTAGGTAAGGCAGTATGTCCTTCTTAGAAAAATTAACATCAGATTCTTAATGAATTGCATGAGTATATATTTAAGCTAAACCATTAATATTAATATTTTGTGCATAAATGGGTTTATATTTGAAATGAGGGTTAAATGGCATATCAGAAGCACTGAGCTTAAATAATATAAGCATGGAGCTGAACCAAAATACCTATAGTGTAAACTTTCTCTTCTATTAAATGTTTTTCCCCTAACATATTTCACCTGTAGGATAAAAATTTGGACTTTGTGACCTTGCATTTTTTTCTTAGTTGGTTTCTCTAATTATTAAACGGTAGAGCAGACAGAAGAAATGATAGAATTAGTGAATATATTGCATAGTTTCATATGGGATTTCTTGTTTACTGCATAAAGTCCAATAGCTTTCTATTGATCAGAATAAAATCTGAAAGCTGTATAGAAGCAGGTTTACTGAAAATAAAGCCATAATTGTATTTCGCCCATAAAATGTATACACACGTAACTCTAAGAAAAGCTAAAATAGAGATGATTTTGAAACCTTTGAAGAATACGATTTCAAAGTTTCCTTCCTCACAGAGATGTGGAATAGTTAATTCCAAATTTTGAGACTCAGGACTTCTAAAAATGGAAAAAAATTAGAGCGCAGACAATTTTTGATAAAATTCTATGCTGATTCTTTTTTTTTTTTTTGCCACCTGGAAGTCATTAGGAAGTTTAAGTAAGATGGCAGAAGTCCCCTTCTTGCGCCCTTCTTTTAAGTGATTGAAGTAGAAACAGGTGTTTGCACCTTATCAGATGTAAATGACCCTTTACAAACACCTGCCAACTAAAATCCTCAGTGATCCCTAAGCTTTGGTTTGCTATCAAAACTTATCCAAAAACGTTAGTTTATATGTAGTGCTTTCCAGCTCATCTAACTCTGTACAGATTTTTACCAGGTATATATGAGAAAAATAGTTACATCAGTTAATGCAGTAAGAAGACTCTGGGGTCGTTGAACATGTCTAGAAAAAAAATCCTTTTGTCTTCAGCAGCCTACAAACAAGTTCTTGAACATATGAATAAACCATTTTAAAAATACATTTGATGATAAGTACTGTTGAAATTATTAATAGGCCACATATTTAAGTTTGTACACATCTAATCAGCACTGAAAAAAGTTCATCAATAGTCACTGAACTACTATAGGTAGACTGTGGAACTAAAAGTCAAAACGTCTTAGAATAGGAAAAAATAAATTTTAGTAATGGCAAAGAAATTCATAAGAAAATTTTATCTTTGATCCAATGTTTCTTGTTTCCATGATTCTCTCAATCATGTAAACTTACACATGAATAAAGGTATGGATATAGTTGTAGATATAAATATATATATGTATATAGATAAATGTACATAGAGAAACTATCTAAATATACTGCTTTTCTACAGCCTGATTTACCATGCTTCATAAATGTCACCCTAGTTTATAAGGGTTTTTAGCCCCGTAAGAGGATATAAAGGTCATCTTTTAGCTATATGATAAATCAAAATCATTGTACCATAAAATAGAGAAGTTATCAAATTTCAAATTTTAAACTCCACATACCCAATCCCAGTTTATTGATAATTTTATTTATTTTTAATTTATTAATTTTGTTAATTTTATTTTTTTAAACTATTTTCTTTATAAATAGGCTTTATGCTCAGCACAGAGCCCATCGCAGGGCTTAAACTCACAACCCTGGAATCAAGGCCTGAGCTAAGATCAAGAACCCAATGCTTAACCTACTGAGCCACTCAGACATCCCAATTTTATTTTTGTAATTTTAATATTGGATCTTTGTATGTTAGTGCTGATGTATTTCAATGTATCTAAGAGCCCCTTCTAATCAATAGCTCCTCTAATACATAGACACCTACTATTCAAATTTCTGTCCCCATTATAAAATATTTGCCTACTGTTGAACTTTACATATGTGGAGAAACATATGTACTCTTTTGTGTCTGCCTTCTTTCACAATTTATAGTGCTTTTGAGATTCACCTTTTTTTTCATATATCAGTGAATCATTTTTGTTATTGCAGAATAGTATTCCATTGTATAAGTATGCCACAGTTTGTCAATCCATTCTGCAATGTTCGGATGTATGGGTTATTTCCAGGTTAGGTTCTTACGAATAAAGCTAATTTAATTTTTTGTATCATTTTCTTTGTGGACATAGGCTTGGTGAATCAAGGAGTGGAATTGTTGTGTTATAAGGTTAGCATGAGATTAAACGTATTAGAAACTAAAATATAGTATCCAAAAAAAGTCCCATTATTTTAAATATGAACTATCAACTTTTGATGTCCATGCTTGCAACTATATCCTTCCTAGCAATGGGTATGGTCAGTGTCTGTGTGTGTGTAATTTTAGGAATTCTAGTGAAAGTAGGGTGGTATCTCATTGTGGTTTTAATTTACATTTTCATGATGACAAATGATGTTGAACATGTATTTATTTATGTATTTGATATTCTGACATCTTTTTTTGTATAAAGTGCCAGTTGAGACTTTTGTGCATTTTTAACTTAGATCATTTGAGTATTATGATTTGTAAGGCAATTTTATATGTTTTGCACAAGAGTCGTTTGTTAAATGGATGTGATATGTATGCCACAGATGTTTTCTTACCTTCTGTTGCTTTCATTTTCACTTTCTTAATGGTGCCTTTTTTGAGATTTTTTTTCCAATTTTGGGGGGAGATCTACGTTATCATTTTAGGGTGCTTTCTTTTCCTTTTATGGTTAGTACCTGTTTTCATTTGCTAGGGCTGTCATAACAAAGTATCACAAACTGGATGATTTAAATGAGACATTTATTGTTTCAGAGTTCTGGAAGCTAGAAATTTGCAATCAAGGTTTCAAGAGGATTGTTTTCTTCTGAGACCTTTCTCCTGGCCTTGGGGAGAGCACTCTTCTCCCTGTGCCTTTCCACCATCTTCTGAGTAAGTCTATTTTGAAATGACCCCTTCTTTTAGGGACACCAATAATTTTGGATTAGGTCCCACTTTAATGACCTCATCTTAATTCAACCAATTACATCCGTAAAACTTTACTTCCAAATAAGGTCATAGTCTGAGGTCCTGGAAATTAGGACTTCAACTTAAGAATTTGGGAATGGGGACACAATGCAATCCATAACAGCGCCTTTTGTGGCCTAACACTCTTTGCTAACCACAATGTGAAAAAGTATTCTCCCATGCTTTCATCTGAAAGCTCCAAAATTGTAGCTCTCACGTGTAGGTCAAAGATTTATCTCTTGTAATTTTTTCTTTGGTGCCAGTTAGAAATCAAATTCCATTCTTTTCATAAAATATCCAGTGTTACAACACCATTTGTTGAAAATAATTCACTTTCCTCATTGATTTCTTTCAGTGCTATTGTCTAAAATTAAAATTGCCCATGTATTTGTAAGTCCATGTCTGGATTCTCTGGTCTACTCCTTTGAGCTGTTTTTCTATTTCGGTGCTGGTAACCACCATCTCTTAATTATCACAGCTTTAGACACAATAGCTTTATAGTAAATCTTGAAACCCTCTCCAGTACCACGTCTCCCAAATTCCAGCTGCCTTTGCAATTCTGCACTCCATTCTCTGTTTTCTTCATCTAGGGAGATTGGCTTTTGTTCTTGTACTTTATTTCTCTGCATCATAGTTTAGAAAATGCTCCGAGGAAAAAAGCTGCAGTAAATGTGCAGCTTCATTTCACTTAAGACTAGCAGTCCTGCATGATCTGCTGCATAATAACTGTGTCTCCATAAATTTTTCCAGTTGCATACTCATTTTCTATGGGAGGTATGTCTAAAATCAGCTACCCCACCATGTCAGGATCAGAAGTAAGCCTTCAGCTGCCTTGGCCATCAATTATTTTGTTCCAACAACTTAAGGAAATAGATTGGGTTTGTTAACAAATGATAGGTTTTGTTTGCTAACTCTGCATCCTTACTTCCTACCTGGAATAACCACCTTAGTGATATCTCTTATTTTTTGGCATTAATAGTACAAAAACATGAGTGTGGTTATTAACCAGGTGATTGTGATAACACAAGCTATCAATGAGGAAAGCCAGCCTAGGCAGATGTGTTACGCATGCAATAACCTATTTGGGCAGAATCACATCCATAATAATCAATCGTACTGTAGACTTCAGCTAATAGAGAGGTTTTATGTAGAGATGAGAATGTGAAGAAGCTTGCAAGAGCTGTTTTTTGAATTACTTTTTCCCCCATGGGTGATAATGCAATGAAAGAACAAGTCTTTGCAGATGGATAAACCCGGTAGAAACCTGGTTTGAGCCCTCATTATTCTGTAATATACCACTCCCACTGTCAAACTTTTCATGAGTTAAAATAACATAATAATGCTTTTCTAAATGTTGTTTCAAGGATTAAAACAGCTAAGTCATATAACATGTGTATCAAATATCTGGCTCTCAGTCTTTACTTAGTAAATGGTAGTTAGTTTAACTGATGGTGAATGCAACTATCTTTGGCTGGCTCTAGACGCCAACAGAGGCCATCACTTCCAGGAAAGTATTCATAAGTGACCTGACAAGTTAATGATGTGTACCAGCACATTAAAAGATAACAAAATGAGGGGAGTAGGGGTTTTGGGGAAGTGGAGGAAAAAGGACTAAATTCACATTGGTCCCTAACAAATGCTAGTATATTTTGAGAAAATAATTCATCTGAAATTAATTCTTCTAGCATAACCTAAATTCCTTCACTTCCTGTATGGCTCTATCCCAGTATATGTGGATATTGAATGAAAACAACAAAGGGTGTTTAACATACTGAATGTGTGTAATATCTGCATAAATATACATAGAGTCAATAAATGACTAATTTTACATTCTTGTTAGTTTAATACTTATCAATTCTCCCACTTCAACTACTCTAATTTAATCTTTGAACACATTACATCTTTTTTTTTTTAAGTTTATTTATTTTTGAGACAGAGGGAGAGAGCGTGAATGGGAGAAGGACAGAGAGAGAGGGAGACACAGAATCCGAAACAGGCTCCAGGCTCTGAGCTGCCAGTACAGAACCCGATGCGAGGCTCAAACCCACAAACCACAAGATCATGACCTGAGCCAAGTCGGACACTTAACCGACTGAGCCACCCAGGCCCCCCAAACACAGTACATCTTAAAAATCACAATTTTATGTTGTGGCTATGGAAATTCTCTATTTCATACATTGTTGGAAAACTTTTACACAAAAATAAGAAAGATATATGCCACATTGGAATTTTTGATAAGATTTCAAGAAGCAGCAAAGGAGAGGGGCACCTGGGCGGCTCAGTTAGTTAAGCATCAGACTGTTGGTTTCAGCTCAGGTCATGATCTCATAGTCGTGAGATCGAGCCCCACATCACACTCTCCATTGGGCATGGAGCCTGCTTAAGATTAAAATTCTCTTTCTCCCTCTCCCACTGACTCTCTCTCCCTCAAAAAAAAAAAAAAAAAAAAAACCAGATGA
>NW_027532232.1:2239515-2240681 GCF_008692635.1 Crocuta crocuta
CCAGATGAGAGGTGTTTTCTAAACACTTGCCATTCCTTGTTAATAATATTAATTTGACAATATTTACTGAACATTTTCATTTTTCTAGGCACTTATACACACAGATACACAAACATACACCAATAAATGTAAGATACAATCCCATGTCCTGAAGACCTTATACCCTTGCAAAAAAAACTCACTGTGAAACTATTCTAAGATATACCACTAGTGTAAACAGTAAAAGTTAAAATAACCTAGAGGGTATCTGTTTTCTTTTCCAGAAAAGTTGGCAAAAGCTCACAAGGAAAGTGGCATTCCTGCTGTGTTTTAACCTGTCAATTATATTCTCTTAGAAGGTCAAGTAGGAGGTAGAATCTTCTAGGTCAAGGTAAAACCACAAGCAAATACATAGAATTATAAAAATACATGTGACATTTAGAAAATAGGTTAAAATAAGACATAAGTTTTATGGGAGTAAAAGAATATGGTACCAAAAAGATAAGCTTACAAAAGGTTTTAATGCTATTCAAAAAAGTTAGATTTTATACTTACATAGTTCAAGAGCAGATAAATTGTGATTAGTTCTTTTTAAAAACTATGAGATGTGAAGTAATCTATAGGTAATACATAGCATAAAATACGCAACATATAATATTACTGCACATACATTGCATATAATATTGATAATGGAAAAATATACAAAAATATTGATAATGGATTATTATATAATATATATTTAAGATTCTATAAATAATTGCTGATACTAAGAAAAACATTTTAAATTGCTACCATTTGAGCAAAATGTATTCATTTAATACACAGAGAAAACCATAAAATAATGACTTTATGCCATTAAAATTATGCATGCATATGTGTCTTAAATCTGGGCTCAAGGTATTTTTCTGACTAATTTTTACAGCTCAGAAAGCATTTCAGTATATTCTTCCATATTACTTAGAATTTCGTTGCAGCATGTTAAAGGTACATAGTGGAAATTCATTGTCCTTATTTCTCCATATTCTGTGAACCATCTACTTATGTTGGGAAATGACCCATCTTCCACATTTTGAGCCTGCCACCCACTAAAAAGGGTACACTTCCTGACAGCTTGGATGAACTCATGACTTAGTTACCTGCCTAAAATATTGCTACTGGAGTAACAAAAAAAAAAAAAAAAAAAAAAG